>NW_027206016.1:0-252500 GCF_024711535.1 Dipodomys merriami
CCCTTACACTAACCCACACCCTAACCTTCACCCTACCCTAACCGTAAACCTAACCTTCACGCTAACCCTCACCCTAATCCAAACCCTCACACTCACCCTAACCCTCACCCTAAACTTTACACTTACCCTAACCCTACACCTAACCCTCAGACTAACCCTAACCTTAACCCTCAGCCTAACCCTTATGCTAACCCTAAATATAAACCTAACGCTCACCCGAAACATAAACCTAACACTAACCCACACACTAAGCTTAACCCTCACCCTAACTATAACCCTAACCCCAGCCTTCACCCTCCCCCTGACCCTCACCTCAGCCTGACCCTAACACTAACCCTATTCCTAATCCTAACTCTCAGCCTCACACTCACCCTAACCATCACCCTAACCCTAACACTCACCCTAACCCTAACCCTAACCATCAGGCTAAACCTAACCTCAGGTTAACCCTCACCCTCACCCTAATCCTCACACTTACCCTAACAGTTACATAACTGAAACACTCACCCTCACCCTCACCCAAACCTCACTCTCACCCTAGCCCTCACCCTAACCCTAACACTAATCCTAACCCTAACCCTCAACCGACCCTCACCCTCACCCTAAACCTCACCATAACCCTCACCTTAAACCTAACCCTCACCCTTACGCTCACCCTATCCCTAACACTAACCCAACACCACACCCTCACTCTAACCCTCACCCTAACACTTATCCTCACAATAAACTTAATCCTAACCCTCACACTAACCCTAATCCTCACCCTATCCCTAACCCTAACCCGAAACCTCACCCTAACCCTCATCCTAACCCTTACACTCACCCTAACCATAACCCTCACCCTAAACCTAAAATTCACCCTAATCCTTACACTCGCCCTAACCCGCAAAATAACCCTAACCGTAAACCTAGAGCTCACCCTAACCCTCACCTTAACCATAACCCTAACCCTAACCATCACCCTAACCTTAACCCTCACCCTCACCCTAATTCTCACCCTAACCCTTATCCTCACACTAACCCTAAACCTTACCCTCACCCTAACTCTCACACTAACAGTAATCCTTACCCTATCACTAACCCTAACCCTAACCCTCACCCTAACCCTCACCCTAAACCTTACCCTCACCCTAACCCTAAAACTCACCCTCAACCTTAACCTCACCCTAACCCTTACCCTCACCCTAACCCGCAAACTAACCCTAACCCTAAACCTACGGCTCACCCTAACCCTCACCCTCATCATAACCCTAAACCTAACACTCACCCTAACCCTAAACCTCACCCTCACCCTAACCCTCACCCTAACACTTACCCTCACACTAAGCCAATCCCTAACCCTAACCCTAATTATCAAAAGAACCCTAAATCTAACACTAAACCTCACACTAACCCTAAACCTAACCCTAACCCTAACGGTGACACTAACTCTAACCCTAATCCTCAGCCTAACCCTCATCCTAACCATAACCCTAACCCTAATCCTAACCCTCACCCTCACCTTCACCCTAACTCTAAACCTAAACCTAACACTCACCCTCACCCTCACCCTGACCTAACACTAGCCTTAACCTTCACCCTAAAACTAACCCTCAACCTATACCTCACCCTCACCCTAACCCTAACCGTAACCCTAACCGTAACCCTCACCCTAACCCTAAAACTAACCTTAACCCTCATCCTCACACTAAACCTAACCCTAACCTATACCCTCACCACAACCTTAACCCTAAGCCTAAACCTAATCCTCACCCTAACCCTAACCATCACCCACACACTAACCCTCACCCGAACCCTCACCCTCACCCTCACTGTAACACTCCCCCTAACCCTAAACCTAATCCTAATCCTAAACCTAACCCGCACCCTCAAACTCACCCTAACCCTAAATCTAAATCTAACACTCACCCTCACCCTTACCCTAACCCTAACACTATCCCTAAGCCTCAACCTAAACCTAACCCTCACCCTAATCCTAAATCTAACCCTCACCCTCAAACTCACCCTAAGTCTAACGCAAACCCTAACCCTAACCCTCACCCTCACCCTCAACCTAACCCTCACACTCACCCTAAATCTCACCCTAAACCTGACCCTACTCCTGTCCCTACTCCTCACCCTAACCCTACCCTAACCCTCAACCTAACCCTAAACCTACCCCTAACGTTAACCCGCACCTTAAACCTAATCCTCACCTACAACCTAACCCTCACTCTCACTCTAAACATCAACCAAACCCTAACCCTCACCCTAAGCCTAACCCCAACCCTAATCCAAACCCTCACACTCACCCTAACCATCACCCTAAACTTTACTCTCACCCTAACCCTTACCCTCACCCTAACCCTAACCATAACCCTCACACTAACCATAACCCTCACTCTAACCCTAATCCTAACCCTGACCCTAACCTTCACCCTCACCCTTACCCTCAGGCTCAGCTTAACCCTAACCGTAATCCTATTCCTAATACTAACCCTCTGCCTCACCCTAAACATAACCCTAACCCTAACTTTAACCCTCACCCTAACCCTCACCCTCACCCTAAACATCACCCTAAACCTAATCCTCACCCTAAACCTAACACTACCCCTCACACTACCCCTCACCCTAACCCTAACCCTAACCCTCACCCTCCCTTTCACCCTCACCCTCAGCCTAACCCTAACCCTAACACTTATCCTAACCCTAACCCTCACCATAATCCTCCACCTAACCCTGACCATAACCCTCACCCTCACCCTAACACTAACCCTAACCCTAACTCTCACCTAACCCTAACCCTAACCCTCAACCTAACCCTAACCCTCACCCTGACCCTCACACTAAACCTAACCATAACCCTAACCCTCACCCTAACCCTTACCCTGACCCTAACCCTCACCCTAAACCTAACCCGAACCCTCACCTTAACCCTAATCTTCATCCTAAACATGAGCC
The DNA here is from genome assembly GCF_024711535.1 of Dipodomys merriami. Classification (NCBI taxonomy): domain Eukaryota; kingdom Metazoa; phylum Chordata; class Mammalia; order Rodentia; family Heteromyidae; genus Dipodomys; species Dipodomys merriami. The sequence continues at coordinate 2,941 of NW_027206016.1, forward strand.
TCACCCTCACCCTCACCCTCACCCTAACCCTAACCCTCACCCTAACCTTAAACCTAAACCTAATGTTAACCCTAAACCTCACCCTCACCGTAAACCTCACCCTAACCCTTACCTTCACCCTAACACTAACCCTAACCCTCACAATAAACCTAAACCTCACCCTAAACCTAACCCTAATCCTCACACTAAACCTAACACTCACCTTAAACCTAACACTACCCCTCAGCCTAACCCTCACCCTATTCCTAACTCTAACCCTAATCCTCACCCTATCCCTAACCTTAACCCTATCCCTCACCTTAACCCTCACCCTAACCCTAACCCTAACCCTCACCCTAACCCTAATGCTAACACTAACCCTCACCCTCCTATTAACCCTCACCCTCACCCTAACCCTCACTCTAACACTTACCCACAACCTAACCCACACCCGAACCCTAACCCTAAACCTAACCTTCACCCTAACCCTCACGCTACCCCTAACCATAACCCTAACCCTAACCCTCACCCGAACCTTCACGGTAACCCTAACCCTTATCCTCTCCATAACTCTCACTCTAAACTTTACCCTCAACCTAACCCAAACCCTATCCCTAAAGCTAACACTCACACTAACCCTAACCCTTACCCTCAGCCTAGCCCTTATACTAACGCTAAACCTAACTGTAACCCTCACCCTAACCGTAACCCTAAACCAAAACCTCACACTCAACCTCCACTTCCCCCTCAGGCTTACCCTAAACATAATCCTAACCCTAACCCTGAACCCCACCCTCACCCTAACCCTAAACCTAACCCTAACGCTAACCCTCACCCTCACCCTAACTAACCCAAACCCTAACCCTAACAATATACCTAACCCTAACCCTCACCCTAAAACTAACTTTAACCTAATACTAACCCTATCCCTAAACCTCACACTCACTTTCATCCTCACCCTCAGCCTAACCCTAACACTAATCCTAACCCTAACCCACACCCTCACCCTAAACCTAACCCTAACCCTCACCCTCACTCTCACCCTCACACTAACCCTCAACCTCACCCTAAACATCACCCTAACTCTAACCCTCACACTAACCCTAATCCTAACCCTCACCCTAACCCTAAACCTCACCATAACCCTCACCCTCACAGTAACCCACACCCTAACCCTAACGCTAACCCTAACCCTCACCCTCACACTAACCCACACCCTAACTCTTATCCTCACACTAACGCTAACCCTAACCCTAACCCTAACTCTAACCTTCACACTAACCCTAACCCTCACCCTAACCCTATCCCTACACTTCACCCTGACTCTCATACTAACCCTAACCCTCAACCACACCCTAATCGTCACCCTCACCCGAACAGTCACCCTCACCCGAACACTCACACTCGCCCTAACACTCACCCTCACAATAAACATCACCCTAACCCTAAATCTCACCCTAATCCAAACTCTAAACCTCACCCTAAATCTAATCCTCAACCTAAACCTATCCCTCACCCTGACCCTCACCCTCACCCTAACCCTAACCCTAACCCTCACCCTTACCCTAACCCTAATACTCACCCTAAACCTAACCCTCACCCTCACACTAAACCTAACCCTCACCCTCACACTAATGCTGTGGACTGAAGAAACTGCTTCTTGTCCCGCTCTGTGCCCCACGTTGGGCGCCACCTGCCGCGGACCGGGTTCTGTCAGGACAACGGAGGATACCTAGGGGAGGAACCTGGAATAGGATGGGGAGATGGCAAACAGACAACTCACACACATTAGGAGTGGATGCTGAGTGCTGAGTGCGATTTAATGCAGAGGATAACAAACTTTTATAGCAAAAAGTCTCCATAAGAAAGGGCAAAAGGTTACATAATCTTGCTGCAGGGCTTCATTATTGGGCGGTCACCAGCTGGTCGCCTGATAGGCACTTGTTTCCGGCTTTACCTCTATTTTTAAGAAATACAATGGGTTTCGATGATTGTCACCAATTAACCACTACTTTTTTCTATAGAGGCCTTAACTGTCCCATTAAGATCTTTTCTGTTCCTTCTTTAATAGTAAACACCAAGGAGACTTAGATTTAGCAAGTCTCTTAGTAAATGAGGAAGTTCTTTCTCCTAAGTAGTTATCTCAGCAACTGCCATACATTCCTTCTGTTCTAGCCGCGCCTACAGCTTCTTGTAAATTTCTTACAATTCCTTCTGCTGGAGTGACTTTGTGAAACCTCCAATACTTTTATATTTACTTATATTTGTCTACTAGCCTCCATGAGAGGGGTTTCAGGGTAGCACTTAACTCTGGTGAGTTAGTCATATTTTTAAGACACTCCTCAGATATTGGAGTCGTCAACACTCTTAAGAAAGAGCTTTGAATAAGGGAACGTTGACAATGAGTAAGTACAATGAACAGCAAAAACAGTAAAAGATTAATAGGCACTCTTATGAGGAAAAGATAGGCAGAAACACATCTTTTCCAGGGGTTTTGCCAGCCTTTTCCCAGGAGTAGGCCTCTTAGAAGCCCTATTCTCCAAGGTAGACTTCGGTGAAGTCCCAAAACTTGGAGATAGGTTTCTGTAAAGCCCCATTCTCTGAGGTAGACTTCGGTGAAGTGCCAAAACTCAGAGATAGGTCTCGAGGCCCCTATCATGGTCTGATAGATGGTTTCCCATGCTAAGCAGACTCTACTGGGGTCGGCGTGGCCCGACAGAACCCAGTCCGCAGCACACTAAACCTGACCCTCATCCTAACCCTTACCCTCACCCTCACCCTCTCCCTCACCCTAACCCTCATCCTAACCCTAACCTTAAACCTAATGCTAACCCTAAACCTCACTCTCACCCTAACCCTCATCCTAACCCTTACCCTCAACCTAACCCTAACCCTAACCAACACACTAAACCTAACCCTCACTCTAACCCTAACCCTAAACCTCACACTAAACCTAACCCTCAACCTAACCCTAACCCTACCCCTGAGCCTAACCCTCACCCTATCAGTAACCTTAATCCTAACGCTCACCCTCAACCTCTCTTTCCCCCTCAGCCTTACCCTAACCATAACCATAATCCTAACACTCAACCTAACCTCACCCTAAACTTAACCCTGAGCCTCACCCTAACCCTCACCCTAACCATTACCGTCAACCTAACCCAAACCCTAATCCTAAACCTAACACTCATATTAACCGTAACCCTAACCCTCACCCTATCCCTTATACTAACCCTCAGCCTAAACCTCATCTTAACCCTAAAACTAACCCTAACCCTCACGCTAACCCTAATCATCACCCTCACCCTAAACTTTACCCAAACCCTAACCCTATCCCTAACCCTAACCCGAACCCTAACTCTACCCGAATACTCACCCACACCCTAAACCTGACTCTCACAATAAACAACAACCTAACACTAACCCTCAACCTAACCCTAACCCTAACCCTCACCCTAACCATTACCCTCACCGTAAACCTAAACCTCACACTAACCCTAAGCCTAACCCTCACCCTCACCCAAACCCTCACACTAACCCTATCCCTAACCCTCATCCTAACATTAACCCTCACCCTCACCCTCACCCTCACCCTAACCCTAACCCACAGCCTCACCCTAATCCTCACCCTAACCCTAACCCTAAACCTTACCTAACCGAAAAACTCACACTCACTCTCACCCTCAACCTAACCCTCAACCTAGCCCACCCCCTAACACTAACCCTCACCATAACCCTAACCCTCACACTCACACTCACCCTCACCCTAACCCTAAACCTAACCCTTACCCTCACCCTAACCCTAACCCTCACACTGAGCTTAACTCTCACCCTAACCCTAACCCTACCTTTCAGACTAACCCTCACCTTTACCCTAACTCTAACCCTCACCCTAACCCTAACCCTATCACTAACCCTCACACTAACCCTAACCTTAATAATGAACCTAACCCTCAGCCTCACCCTCACCATAACCCTAACACTCACCCTAATCCTAAACCTAACCCTAGTCCTCACGCTAACACTTACCCTCACCCTCACCCTAACCCTAACTCTCATCCTCACCCTAACCCTCACCCGAAGCCTTACCATCACCCTAACTCTAATCCTAACCCTAACCCTCACCCTAACCCTAAACCTATCCCTAACCCTCACCCTAACCCTAACCCTCATCCTACCTCACATTCAACCTAACTGTCACCCTAACCCTTACCGTCACCCTAAACCAACCCTAATCCTCACACTAAACCTAACCCTCACCCAAACTCTAATGTTACCCCTCACCCTAACCCTCACCCTCAACCTAACCCTAACCCTAATCCTCACCCTATCCTTAACCTTAACCCAAAACTACACCCTAACCCTCACCCTCACCCTAATGCTAACCATAACTCTCAGCCTCACTGTCACCCTCTCCCTAACACTTTACCCTAACCCTAACCCTCCCCCTAACCCTAAAACTCACCCTAACACTCACCCAAACCCTAACCCTCACCTTAACCCTAACCCTAACCTTTACCTTGATGCTAACCCTCACCCTCACTCTAAACCTCACCCTAACACTTACCCACACCCTTTCCCTCACTCTAACCATAACCCTAAACCTAAAATTGACCCTAACCCTCACCCTAACCCTAAACCTCACCCTCAACCTAACCCTCACCCTAACTCTTACCCTAACACTAAACCTAACCCTCACACTAACCCGAACCCTAATCCTCAGCCTAATCCTTATCCTAACCCTAAACCTAGCCCTAAACCTCACCCTAACCCTAAGCCTAACCCTTAGCCTAACCCTCATCCTAACCATAACCCTAATCCTAACCCTCACCCTAACCCTAACCGTAAACCTAAACCTCACCTAAACCTAAGCCTCACCCTCATCCTCTCAATAACCCTCAGCCTAACCCTAAATGTAACTTAATCCTAACACTCACCCTCACCCTTACCCTAACCCTAACACTATCCCTAACCCTCAACCTAACCCTAACGCTCACCCTAATTCTAAACCTAACCCTCACCCTCAAACTCACCCTAAGTCTAACGCAAACCCTAACCCTAACCCTCACCCTCACCCTCACCCTAACCCTCACACTCACCCTAAACCTCACCCTAAACCTGACCCTACCCCTGTCCCTACCCCTCACCCTAACCCTAACCCTAACCCTCAACCTAACCCTAAACCTAGGCCTAACGCTAACCCTCACCCTAAACTTAATCCTCACCCACACCCTAACCCTCACCTTCAACCGAACCCTCACCCTCACCCTCACCCTCATCCTCACCCTAACCCTCACACTCACTCTAAACATCACCCAAATCCTAACCCTCACCCTAACTCTAACACAAACCCTAATCCAAACCCTCACACTCACCCTAATCCTCACCCTAACCTTTACTCTCACCCTAATCCTTAAACTCACCCTAACCCTAACCATTATCCTCACACTAACCGTAACCCTCACTCTAACCCTAATCCTAACCCTGACCCTAACCTTCACCCTCACCCTGACCCTCAGCTTCAGCTTAACTCTAACCCTAATCCTATTCCTAATCCTCACTCTCACAATTACCCTCAACCTAAACCTAACCTTAACACTAACCCTCACCCTCACCCTCACCGAACACTCACCCTCACACTAAACATCACCTTAACCCTAACCATCACCCTAACCCTAACCACAGCTTTACCCTCACCCTCAACCTAACCTCACCCTAACCCTATCCCTAACCCTAAACCTAACCCTCAACCTAACCCTAACCCTTACCCTAAACCTAACCCTAATCCTATCCCTAAACCTAACCCTAACCCTCACACTCAACCTCACCCTCACCCTAACACTCACTGTCACCCTAACCCTCACCCAAAACCGAAACTTAACCCACACCCTAACCCTCACCCGAACCCTCACCGGAACCCTCACACTCACCCTAAGCCTAACGCTAACCCTCATCCTAACACTAACCCTGACCCTCACCCTCACCCTAAACCTAACCCACAACCTCACCCTAATCCTCACCCAAACCCTAACCCTCAACCTAGCCATCCCCCTAACACTAACCCTCACCCTAACCCAAACCCTCACCCTCAAACTCACCCTCACCCTAACCCTAAACCTATCCCTAACCCTCACAGTAAGCCTAACCTTCACCCTAACCCTAACCCTACCTCTCAGACTAACCCTCACCTTAACCCTAACTCTGACCCTCACCCTAACCCAAACCCTATCACTAACCCTCACACTAACCCTAAACCTAATACTGAACCTAACCCTCACCCTCACCCTCACAATAACCCTAACACTCACCCTAATCTTAACCCTAAAATTAGTCCTTACCCTAACATTTACCCTCCCACTCACCCTAACAATAACCCTCAACCTCACCCTAACCCTCACCCTAAGCTTTAATCTAACCCTAACTCTAATCCTACCCTAACCCTCACCATCACCCTAATGCTAATCCTAACCCTCAGACTCACACTAATCCTCACCCTTCCACTTACCCTCACCCTCACACTAAACCTCACCCTAACAATTACCCAAACCCTAACCCTCACCCTAAACCTAACCTTGACGCTAACCCTCACCCTCACCCTAAACCTCACCCTAACACTTACTCACACCCTTACCCTCACCCTAACCCTAACCCTAAACCTAAATTTTACCCTAACACTCACCCTAACCCTAACCCTCACCCTCACTCTAACTCTCACCCTAACCTTTACCCTCACCCTAACTCTTACCCTAACCCTAAGCCAATCCCTCACACTAACCCTAACCCTAACCCTCAGCCTAACCCTTATCCTAACCCTAAACGTAGCCCTAAACCTCACCCTAATCCTAACCCTAACCCTCAGCCTAACCCTCATCCTAACCCTAACACTAACCCTCACACTAACCCTAACCGTAAGCCTAAACCTCACCCTAAACCTAACCCTCACCCTCACCCTCTCCTTCACCTTCACCTAACCCTAATCATAACCCTCACCCTCACGCTCACCCTAACTCTAACCCTAAACCTAACCCTAACACCCACCCTCACCCTTACCTTTACCCTAACAATATACCTAACCCTCAACCTAACCCTAACACTCACCCTAATCCTAAACCTAACCCTCACTCTCAAACTCACCCTATCTCTAACCCAAACCCTAACCCTAACCTCACCCTCACCCTCAACCTAACCCTCACCCTAACCCTAATCCTCACTCACACCCTAACCCTCACCCTCAACCGAACCCTCACCCTCAACCGCACCCTCATCCTCACCCTCACCCTCACTCTAAACATCACCCAAAACCTAACCCTCACCCTAACCCTAACCCAAACCCTATTCCAAACCCTCACACTCACCCTAACCCTCACCCTAACCCTTACCCTCACCCTAACCCTAACCATAACCCTCAAAATAACCGTAACACTCACTGTAGCCCTAAACGTAACCCTGACCCTGACCTTCACCCACACCCTGATCCTCACCCTCAGCTGAACCCTAACCCTAATCCTATTCCTATTCCTAACCCTCAGCCTCACATTAAACCTAACCCTAACCCTAACCCTCACCCTCACTCTAACCTTCACCTTCACCCTAAACATCATCCTAACCCTAACCCTCACCCTAACCCGAACCCTCACCCTGAACCTAACCTCAGCTTAATCCTCACCCTCACCCTAATCCTCACCCTAACCCTAACCTTTAACTAACTGAAACCCTCACCCTCACCCTCAGCCTAAAGCTCACTCTAACCCTTCCCCTCACCCTAACCCTAAACCTTAACCTAACCATAACCCAAACCCACAACCTCACCCTACCCCTCACCCTCACCTTATCCTAAACCTTATCCTAACCCTAAACCTAAAAGCAATCTTCACCCTAACCAAACCCTAACCCTAACCCTAACCCTCAGCCTATGCTCATCCTAACCCTAACCCTAACCCTAAACCTTACCCTAAAACTAACCCTAACCCTAACCCTCACCCTAACCCTAAACCTCACCCTCAAACTCACCCTAACCCTCAGCCTAAACCTAGTGCTAACCCTAATCGTAACACTCACCCTCAACCTAACTCTAACCCTAAACCAAATACTCCCACTCCCTCTCACCCTCACTCTAACCCTCACTCTAACAGTAACCCTCACCCTCAACCTCACCCTCAACTTCAGCCTAACACTAGTCTATACCCTAATACTAACCCTCAGCCTACCCCTGACGCTAACCCCAGCCATAACCCTAACCCTCACCCTAACCCTCACCCTCAGCATAGTCCACACCCTAACCCTAAACCTAACCCTCACACTAACCCTAAACCTAACCCTCAGCCTAAACCTTATCCTAACCCTAAACCTAAAGCTAACCTTCAACCTAACCAAACCCTAACCCTAACCCTAACCCTCACACTAACCCTAAACTTAATCCTCAGCCTAACCCTCATGCTAACCCTAACCCTAACACTAACCTTAACCCTGACCCTCAATTTAACCCTCCCCATAACCCTAACTCTATCCCTAAACCTCACACTCAACGTAACCCTAATACTAACACTAACCCTAAACTTCATCTTAACTCTCACCCTAACCCTCACCCTCACCCTAAACATCACCCTAAACTTGACCCATACCCTAACCCTAACCCTAACCCTCACCCTAACCCTAACCTCAGCTTAATCCTAACCCTGATGTAAACGAAACCCTCACCCTCACCCTCACCCTCACACTAACCCTATCCCTAACCCTCATCCTAACATTAACCCTCACCCTCACCCTAACCCTAACCCACAACCTCACCCTAATCCTCACCCTAACCCTAACCCTAAACCTTACCTAAACGAAAACCTCACACTCACTCTCACCCTCAACCTAACCCTCAACCTAGCCCACCCCCTAACACTAACCCTCACCATAACCCTAACCCTCACACTCACACTCACCCTCACCCTAACCCTAAACCTAACCCTTACCCTCACCCTAACCCTAACCCTCACACTGAGCCTAACTCTCACCCTAACCCTAACCCTACGTCTCAGACTAACCCTCACCTTTACCCTAACTCTAACCCTCAACCTAACCCTAACACTATCACTAACCCTCACACTAACCCTAACCTTAATAATGAACCTAACCCTCAGCCTCACCCTCACCATAACCCTAACACTCACCCTAATCCTAAACCTAACCCTAGTCCTCACGCTAACACTTACCCTCACCCTCACCCTAACCCTAACTCTCATCCTCACCCTAACCCTCACCCGAAGCCTTACCATCACCCTAACTCTAATCCTAACCCTAACCGTCATCCACACCCTAACCCTAACTCTAAACCAAACCATAACCATAACCCTCCCCCTCCCCCGAACCCTCCCCCGAACCCTCACTCTCACCCTAACGCTCACCCTCATTCTAACCCTCACCCTAACCCTCACCCTCAACCTCACACTCACCCTAACCTTCACCATTACCCTAACCATAACCATAAGCCTCAAGCTAACCCTAACTCTAACCCTCCCCCTCACCCGAACCTTCACCCTCACCCTCACCCTAAACATCACCCTAACAATAACCCTGACCCTAATCCTAACCCTAATGCTCACCCTAACCGAAAACCTCATCTTAACCCTCAACCTCATCCTAAACTTCACCCTAATCTTACCCTAAACGTTACCTAAACTAAACCCTCACCCTCACGCTAACCTTAACCCTAAACCTAACCTGCACACTAACTCTAACCCTAACCCTCAGCATAAAGCTCATCCTAACCCTAACCCTAACCATAACCCTAACCCTCACCCTAACCCTAACCCTCACCCTCATCCTCACCCTCACCCTCACACTAAGCCTAACCCTAACCCTAATCCTAATCCGAAACCTCACCCTCACCCTAAACCTAACACTAACCATTACTCTGATCCTCACCCTCACCTTTACCCTAACCCTAACCCTCACCATCACCCTAAACCTCACCCAAACCCGAACCCTCACCTCAACCTAACCCTCAATCTCACCATAACCCTAAACCTAACCTTAATCTTCTCCCTAACCCTAACAATAATCCTATCCCTCACCCTAACCGTTATCCTCACACTTACCCTAAACCTAACCCTAAAACTCACACTAACCCAAAAACTCACCCTATCCCTGATCATACCCCTCACCCTAATCCTAACCCTAACCCTAATCCACACCCTAAATCTAACCCTAACCCTCACCCTCACCATAACCCTCATCCACACCCTAATCCTCACCCTCACCCGAACCATCACTGTCACCCTAACCCTCACACTCACCCTAAACATCACCCTAAACCTAACCCTCACCCTAACCCTAAACATAACCCTCACTCTCACCCCAACCCTAATCCTAAACCTAACACGAACCCTCACCCTAATCCTGACCCTCACACTCACGCTAAACCTAACCCTCACACTCACCCTAACCCTAACCCTACCCCTCACACTACCCCTCACCCTAACACTTACCCTCACCCTAACACAAACCCGAACCCTCACCCTCACCCTAGCCCTCACCCTAACACATATCCTAACCCTAACCCTAACCCTAAACCTAAACCTCACCCTAACCCTCACCTTCAAACTCACCCTAACCCTAACCCTAACCCTAACCCTAACCCTCACCCTCAACCTCATCCTAACCCAAACCCTAACTCTTATTCAAACCCTAACACTCACCCAGACACTAAACCTCACCCTAATCCTTAGCCTCACCCTCACCCTAACCGGAACCCACACCTTAACCTTAACCCTCACCCTACCCCTAACCCTAACCCTCAACCTCACACTCACCCTAACCCTAACCCTAACCCTCACCCTCACTCTAACCCTAAACCTAATGCTAACCCTAACCCTCATCCTCACCCTAACATTAACCCACCCCTCATCCTAACCCAAAACCTAACCCTAATGCTAAACCTAACCCTCACCCTCACCCTAACCCTCACCCTAACCCTTACCCTCACCCTCTCCCTAACCCTTACCTTAAACATACACGTGAGCCTAACCCTCATCTTAACCCTTACCCTCACTATAAACCTAACACTAACCCTAATCCTCACACTAACACTAAACCAAAGTCTAACCATAACCCTCACTTTAACCCTCACCCTAATCCTAACCCTGACTCTCACCCTCACTGTAACACTAACACTAAACCTAAACCTCACCCTCACCCTAACCCCCACTGTCACCCTAACCCTCAATGTCACCCTAACCCTAACCCTCACCCTCAACCTCACCCTAACCCTTACCCTAACCATAAACTTAACCCTAACTCACAGCCTAACCCTCACCCGAACCCTCACCATCACCCTCAACCTCACCCTAACTGTAACCCTAAGACTCACCCCAAACCTAACCCTCACCCTAACCCTAAGTCTAACCCTCACCCTCAACCTAACCTTAACCCGAACTCTAACCCTATACCTCACCCTAACCCTAAGGCTAAACCTAACCCTAACTCTTACTCTCATCCTAATCCTCACCCTAAACCTTTGCCTCACACTAACACTAATCCTAACCCTCACACTAACCTTAACCCTCAACCTAACCCACAGCATCACCCTAACCCTCACCGTCACCCTAACCCTCACCTACACCCTAACCCTCTCCCTCACCCTCACCCTAATCATCAACATAACCCTAACCCTCAGGCTAACCCTAACCCTAAACCTCACCTTAACCCTAACCCTCACCTTCAACCTCACCCTCAGCCTAATCCTCACCCTAAACTTAAACCTAACCCTTTCCTAACCGAAAACCGCACCCTAACCCTAACCCTCACCTTAACCCTGGCCCTCACCCTACACCTCACCCTAAGCCAAACCCTAACCCTAACCCTCAAACTCAACCTCATCCTCAACCTCAGCCTCAACCTAAACCTAAACATATTCCTAACCCTCACCCTCACCCTCACACTCACTCTAAACCTAACTGTAAACCTAATGCTAACCCTAAACCTCACCCTCACCTTAACCCTAATTCTAACCCTCACCCTAACCCTAACCCTAACCCTAATGCTATACCCAACCCTAACCCTCACCCTAAGAATAATGCTAACCCTAATACTCAACCACAACCTAAACCTCACCCTAACCCTTACCCTCATCCTAACCCTCACACTAACCCTAAACCTAAACCTAAACCTCACCCAAACACTCACCCTAACCCTTACCCTAAACCTCACCCTCACACTGACCCTCACCCTAACCTTTACCCACACCCTCACCCTAAACCTAACCATAACCCTCACACTAAACCTAACCCTCACCCTAACCCTAACCATAATCCTCACCCTAAACCTCACCCTAACCCTAAATCTAACCCTCAAACTAACGCTAACCCAAAACATTACCCTAACCCTAACCCTCACACTCACCCTCAGCCTAACACTAACCCGAGCCCTAATCCTAACCCTAACACTCACCCTCACACTCACTTTAACTTGAACCCTAAACATAAACCTAACCCTCACCCTAACCATAAACCTATCCCTAATGCACACCCTAACCCTAAACATCACCCTAACCCTAAACCTAACCCTCACCCTCACCCTAACCCTAACTCTCACCCTAACTCACACCTTAACCCTAACGCTAACCCTAAACCTCACCCTCACCCTAAACCTCACCCTAACCCAAACCCTCACCATAGCCCTAAGAGTAACCCTAAACCTAATCCTCACACTCACCCTAACCCTAACCCTCACCCTCACCCTAAACCTCACCCTCACCTTAACACTCACCCGAATCCTAACCCTAACCCTCACCCCAACCCTAACCCTCACGCTAACCCTAACTTTAACCCTCACCCTAAAACTTAATCTAACCCTAACCCTCACTCTCACCCTAATCCTCAACCTAACCCTGATCCTTACACTAACCCTAACACTAACCTTCACACTAAACCTAATCCTCACCCTAAACCTAAACGTAACCCTCACCCTAACCCTCTCCCTAACCCTAACCCTACCCCTCATCCTACCCCTCACCCTAAACCTAAGCCTCACTCTTACACTTAACCTAACCCTCAACCTGACCGAAACTCTCACCTTCACACTAACCCTCACCCTAAACCTACCCCTCACCAACACCCTAACTCTCACCCTCACCCTCACCTTCACTCTCACCCTAATCTTCACCAACACCCTTAGCCACACCCTCAAATGAATCCTCACTCTCACTCTCACCCTCTCCCTAAACAACACCCTAACCAAAAACCCTCAACTTAACCCTAACCCTAACCCTACCCCTAACCCTAACCCTAAACTTAAACCTCACCCTCACTGTAATCCTCAGCCTAAACCTAAATCTATACCTTTCCTGACCGAAAACCTCACCTTCACCCAAACCCTCACCTTAGCCCTGACCCTCACCCTAGTTCTCACCCTAAACCTAACGCTAAACTTAACCCTCACCCTCACTCTCACCCTCACCCTCACCCTCACCCTCAGCCTCACGCTAACCCTAAACCTAATCCTAACCCTAACCTGCACCATAAGCCTAACCCTAACCCTAATGCTAACCCTACCCCTCAACCTAACCCTAACACTCAACCTAAACCTAACCCTAATGCTAATGGTAACCCTAACCCTCTCCCTCATCCTAACCCTGACCCTAACCCTTTCCCTAACCCTCACCCTCACCCTATCCGTAACCCTAACACTCACCCTAACCCTAACTCTAACCCTAACCCTATTCCTACCCCTCAGCCTAACCCTCAACCTCACCCTAACCCTCACCATCTCCCTAACATTAATGATAAGCCTAAACATCAACCTTAATCTAACCGTTGCCCTAATCCTTACCCTCACCATAACCCTATCCCTCAACCTCAACCTAACCCTCACCCTAACCCTTACACTCACCCTAACCCTCACCCAACCCTAACCCGAACCCTAACCCTCACCCTAACCCCCACCCTAACATTCACCCTAACCCTAAAGCTAACCCTATACCTCAGTCTCACCCTATCCCTCACCCTAACTCTTATCCTCACACTAACCCTAACCCTAAACCTAACCGTAACCGTCACACTAAGCCTAAACCTCATCCTAACCCTAACCCTACCTCTCACCCTAATACTCAGCCTAACCCTAACCTTAACCCTAACCCGAACCCTAACATTAACCCTAATTCTCCCCCAACCTTAAACCTCATGGTCACCCTAAGCCTCACCCTCACCCTAACCCTCACCTACACCCTATCCCTTCCTATACCCTGAAGCCTAACTCTCAATCTAAACCTCACCCTCAACCTAAACATCACCCTAACCCTCACCCTCACACAAACCCTAAACCTCAATCTCACCCACAACCTAACCCTCACCCTCACCCGAACCCTCTCACTCTCCCTAATTTTCACTTTCACCATAAACATCACCCTAACCCTAACACTCATCCTAACCCTAACCATAACCCTCACCCTCACCCTAACCCTAACCCTAACCCTAACCCTTACCCTAACCCACAGCGTAACACTTAGGCTAACCTTAACCCTCACTCTGACCCTAACCCTCACCCTAACACTTAGCATCACCCTAACCCTTACCCAAACCATAACCCTCACACTAAATCTAAGCCTCACCCTAACTCTAACCCTAAATCTGCCCCTCACCCTAACCCTAACCGTGAGGGCTAGCGTGAGCCTCACTCATACCCTCAACCTCAGCCTACCCTAAGCCTAACCCTAATCCTAAACCTAACCCTCACACTCACACTCACCCTAAACCTAACCCTAACCCTCATCCTCACACTAAGGCTAACTCTAACCAACCCTCAACCTCACCCTAACCCTTACCCTCACCCTAAACCTAACCCTAACCCTAACCCTCACACTAACCCTAAAACTACCCCTCAGCCTAACCCTAAGACTCACCCTAAACCCAACACTGATGCTAACACAAATGTTCACTCTCAACCTAAGCCTCAGCCTAACCCTTACCCTCACCATAACCATATCCCTCACCCTCAGCCTACCCCTTCCTCTCACCCTATCCCTCAACCTAACCCAAACCCTAACCCTAACCCTAAACTTCCACCTAACCATCACCCTAACCCTCACCCTAGCCCTAACCCTAACCCTCACCCTAACACTAAACCTAAGCCTAACCCTCACCCTCACCGTAACTGTCATCCTAACACTTAACCTCACCCTAACCCTAACCCTAACACTCACCCTAACCCTAACCCTCACCCAAACCCTCACTCTCTCCTTCACCCTCACCCTAAACCTAACCCTCACCTTAAACTTCACCCTCACCCTAATCCTCACCCTAGCCCTCATCATAAACCTAACCCTAAACTTAACCCTCAGCCTCACCCTTAGCCTCACCCTCAGCCTCACCCTAACCCTAACCCTTACCCTCACCATAACCCTATCCCTAACTCTCAACCTAACCCGCACCCTAACACTTACGCTCACCCTAACCCTCACCCAACCCTAACCCGAACCCTAACCCTCACCCTAAACCCCACCCAAACCTTCACCATAACCCTAACGCTAACCCTAACCCTCAGTCTCAACCTAACCCTCACCCTAAACCTTATCCTCACACTAACCCTAACCCTTACCGTAAAGGTCACACTAAGCCTAACCCTCATCCTAACCCTAACCCTACCTCTCACCCAAAGCCTCACCCTAACCCTATCCCTAACCGTAATGCTCAACCTAACCCTAACCCTCACCCTCACCCTAATCCTCACCCTCAACCTAACCCTAACCCTTACCAAAACGAAAGCCTCACACTTAACCTCACCCTCGCCCTCACCCTCAGCTTATCCCTTACACTAACCCTAATCCAAACCCTAACTCTTACCCTCAACCTAAACCTAACCCTAACCCTAATCCTCACCGTCCCCCTCTCACTCACCCTCACCCGCACCCTAATCCTCACGCTCTACCTCACCCTAACCCTAACCCATAAAGTCACCCTTAACATCAACCTAAACATAACTGTCACGCTAACCCTAACCCTTACCATAATCCTAACCCTAACCCTAACCCTCACCCTAACTCTAAACCTAACCCTAAGCCTAACCCTCACCGTAACTCTAACAATAACCCTAACCCTAAATGTCAACCTAACCCTCATCCTAACGCTAACCCTAACACTAACCCTAACCCTGACCCACAATCTAACCCTCCCCTTAACCCTCACCCTCACCCTAAACATCACCCTCACCATAACCCTAACACTAACCCTAACCCTGACCCTCAATCTAACCCTCCCCTTAACACTCACCCTCACCCTAAACATCACTCTCACCCTAACCCTAATCCTAACACTAACCCTAAACCTCACCCTAACCCTAACCTCAGCTTAACCCTAACCCTGATGTAAACTATACCCTCACCCTCACCCTCACCCTAATCCCTAACCTACCCCTAACCCTGACATAAAGGAAACCCTCACCCTCAACTTCACACTAACCCTCACCTTAACCCTCACCTTAATCTTGACCCTGATCTTAACCCTCATCCTAACTCTAACACTAAACCTAAATCTCACCCTCACCTAATCCTCACAATCACCCTAACCCTCCCCCTAAACCTCACCCTCACCGTAGCCCTCATCCTCACCCTAACCCTAACACTAACCATCAACCTCACCCTCACCCTCTGGCTAAACCTAACCCTACCCTAGCCCTAAACCTCACCCTCACCCTCACCCTCACCCGCACCCTAACCCTAAAAATAACCCTAACACTAACACTAACACTAAACCTCAACCTCACCCTAACCCTAATCCTAACCCTAACTCTAATCCTAAACCTCACCCTAACCCTCACCCTAACTCTAACCCTCACACTAACCCGAACTCTCACCCTAACCCTAACACTAACCCTAACCCTTACCCTCACAAACACCCTAACCGTAACCCTTACCCTCACTCTAACCCTAACCCTAACAGTAACCCTAACCCTAAACCTAGTCCTCACACTCATCCTAACGCTCATCCACACTTTAATCCGAACCCTCACCCGAACCCCAAACCGAACCCTAACCCTAACCCTAAACCTAACCCTAACACTCCCACTAAACTTAACCCTCACCCTAACTGTAACCCTAGCCATCAGCCTAAACCTCACCCTAACCCTAACCCTACCCCAAACCCTAACCCTCACACTAAACCTAACCCTCACCCTATCCATAACCCTACCCCTCAGCCTAAGACTCACCCGAACCCTAACCCTAACCCTAACCCTAATCCTCACCCTATACCTAACCCTAACCCTAACCCTCACACCCACTCTAGCCCTCACCCTAAAATTACCCTAAGCCGATCCCAAACCCTAAACCTCACCCTCATCTTAACCCTCACCCTAACCCTTCTCCTCACCATAAACCTAATCATGAACCTAAACTTAACCCTAAAACTCACACTAAACCTAAGCCTCACCCTAACCCTAAGCCTACCCCACAGCCTAACCCTCATCCTAACCCTAACCATAACCCTATCCCTCACCCTAACCCTAACCCTAACATTAACCTAACCCTCCCCCTAACCGAAACCCTAACCTCACCCTAACACTCACCCTCAGCCTAACCCTAAAGCTAATCCTAATCCTAAACCTAACCCTCACCCACACCCTCACCCTAACTCTAACCCGAACCCTAACCATAACCCTCCCCCTCACCCTCACCGGAACCCACACTCTCACCCTAATGCTCACCCTCACTCTAACCCTCGTCCTCACCCTCACCCTCAACCTCACCCTCAACCTCACCATCACCCTAATCCTAACCCTAATCATAACCCTCATGCTAACCCTAACTCTAAACCTAACCCTCACACTCACCTTAACCCTAACCCTCACCTTAACCCTAACCCTTAACCACACCCTAACCCTCACCCTCACCCCCCACCTCAACCTCACACTCACCCTAACCCTCACCATCACCCTAAACCTAACCCTAACCAAAACCCTCACGCTAACCCTAACTCTAACCCTAACCTCACACTCACCTTAACCCTAACCCTCACCCTCAACCTTACCGTAACCCTAACCCTTACCCTAACCCTCACCCGCACACTTACCGTAACCCTAACCCTTACCCTAAACCTTACCGTCAACCTCACCCTCACCGTGACCCTCACCCTAAGCCTAACCCTAACCCTAATCCTAAACCTAACCCTCACCCTCACCCTCACCCTAACCCTCATCCTAAATCTAACGGTCACCGTCACCCTAAACCTAACCCTAACAATCACCCTCATCTTCACCCTTACACTTACCCTAACCGTAACCCTCACCCTCACCCTAACCCTAACCCTCACACTAAACCTAACCCTCACCCTCACCCTAACCGTAAACCTACGCCTCACCCTAGCCCTCATGCTCACCCTAACTCTAACCCTAAACCTAACCTCAAGCTAACCCTAACCCTCACCCTCACCCTCACCTAACCCACACACTTAACCCTAAACGTAACCCTCAGCCTAACGCTCATCCTAACCCTAAACCTAAATCTCATCCTCACCCTCACCGTTACCGTAACACTAACCCTAAAAATAAACCTAACCCTAACCCTCACCCTAACCATACCACTCACCCTAACCCAAACCCTCACCCTAACACTTACCCTCACACTAACCCTAACCCTAACACTAACACTAACCCTCACACTAACCCTAACCCTAACCCTAACCCTAACCCTAAACCTCAACCTCACCCTCACCCTCAGCCTAACCCTAGTACTTACCCTCAACCTATACCTTCCCCTCAACCTAACCCTAACCCTAACCCTCACCCTCACCCTCACCCTCACCTCACCATAACCCTATCCCTCACCATCCACCTAAACCTAACCCTAACACTTGCCCTCACCTTAAAACTCACCCTAACCCTAACCCTGAACCTAACCCTCACCCAAATGCTCACCCTAACACTAACACTAAACCTATCCCTCACCCTCAGTCTAACCCTCACCCTAAAGCTTACCCTCACCCTAAACCTAATCCTCACACTAACCCTAAACCTAACCCTAAACCTAACCTTCACCTTAACCCTCACCTTAATCCTGACCCTGATCTTAACCCTCAGCCTAACTCTAACATTAAGCCTACATCTCACCCTCACCTAACCCTCATCATCACCCTAAACCTCACCCTAAACCTAACCATCACCCACACGCTAAACCCCCCCTCACCCTCACCCTCGCCCCAAAGCTAACACTAACTTTAAACTTCACCATCACCATCATACTAACACTAATCCTAAACCTAACCCTCACACTCACCCTAAACCTAACCCTAACCCTCACCGTCACCCTCACCCTTACCCTAACCCCAAACCTAACCATCAGCCTAACCTTAACACTAAACCTAACCCACACCCTAAACCTAACCCTAACCCTAAACCTCACCCTCACCCTAACCTTCAACCTCACCCTAAACCTCACCCTCATCCTAACCCTCACCTTAATCCTAATCATAAGCCTCTCCCTCACGTTAAACCTCACCCTAACCCTTAACCTTAACCTAACCCTAACACTAACCCTAACCCTCACACTAAACCTAAACCTCACCCTCACCCTAACCCTAACCCTACCCCTCACATTAACCCTAACACTCATCCTAACTCTAACCCTAACCCTCACCCTCACCCAAACCTGAACCCTCACCTCAACCTAACCCTCACTCTCACCCTAACCCTAAACCTAAACCTAATCCTCTCCCTAAACCTCACCCTCACCCTCACCCTCACCTTAAGCCTAACCCTAACCCTAATCCTAAACCTAACCCTCACCCTCACCCTAAAATTAACCCTAACCCTAATCCTAAACCAAAACCTCAACTTAACCATAAATCTAACACTAACCATCCCCCTCACAAGCACCCTTACCCTAACCCCAATCCTATGACTTACCCTCACCCTAACCCTAACAATAACCCTATCCCTCACTCTAACCCTTATCCTCACACTTACCCTAAACCAAACCCAAAAACCTCACACTAACCCTAAACCTCACACTAACCCTAACCCAACCCCTCACCCTAAACCTCACCCTAATCCTAACCCTAACCATAACCCACACCTTAAACCTAACCCTAACCCTCACCCTCACTTTAACCCTCACCTTAATCCTAACCATGACCCTAACCCTCACTGTAACGCTAACACTAAACCTAAAACTAACCTTCACCCTAACCCTCACTGTAAGCCTAAACATCACCCTAACCCTCACCCTCACACTCACCCTAACCCTAACACTAACTCTCACCCTAACCCTCACTCTAACCCTTAACCTTACCCTAACCCTACCCCACAACCTCACACTAAACCTAACCCTCAACCTCATCCCAACCCTAACCCTAACCGTCACCCTAACACTTACCCTCACCCTAAACCAAACCCTAACCTTCACCCTCACCTAGCCCTCAACCTTACACTAATCTTAACCCTAAACCTGACCCTCACCCTCACCCTGACCCTCACTCTAACCCTATCCCTAACCCTAACCCTCACCCTCACCGTCACCCTAACCCTAACTCTAATTCAAACCCTAACCCTCACACACACCCTAAACCTCACCAGAATCCTTAGCCTCACTCTCACCCTAATTGGAACCCACAACTTAACCTTAACCCTCACTCTAACCCTGAACCTAAAACTGAACCTAACACCCACCCTAAACCTAACCCTAACCCTCACCCTCAAGCTAACCCTAAACATAATGCTAACCCTAAATATCATCCTCACCCTAACCCTAAACCTACCCCCACCCCACCCTAACCCAAACCCTAAACCTAATGCTAACCCTAACCATCAACCTCACCCTAACCCTCACTCTAATCTTTACCCTCACCCTCTCCCTCACCCTTACCCTAAACCTACCCATCAGCCTAAACCTCACCTTAACCCTTACCCTCACTATAAACTTAAAACTAACCCTAATTCTCACACTAACCCTAAACCTAATCCTAACCATAACCCTCACTTTAACCCTCACCCTAAGCCTAACCCTGAACCTAACCCTCACTGTCACCCTAACCCTCAACGTCACCCTAACCCTCAACCTAACCCTAACCCTCACCCTAAATGTCCCCCTAACCCTTACCCTCACCACAACCTTAACCCTAACCCACACCCTAACCCTCACGCGAAACCAAACCCTCACCCTCACCCTCATCCTAACCGTAACACTAACACTCACCCCAACCCTAACCCTCACCCTAACCATAACTCTAACCCTCACCCTCAACCTAACCAACACCTGAACTCTAACGCTATACCTCAAACTACCCTTAATGCTAAACATAACCCTAAATCTTAGTCTCATCCTAATTCTCACCCTAACCCTTTTCCTCACCCAACCCTAATCCTAACCCTCACACTAGCCCTAACCCTCAACCTAACCATCACTGTCACCCTAACCCTCACCCTAATCCTAACCCTTACCTACACCCTAACCCTCACCCTCACCCTCACCCTAAAAATCACCCTAACCCTAACCCTCAGCCTAAACCTAACCCTAACCCTCACCTTAACCCTAACCCTCAACTTCAACCTCAGCCTCAGCCTAATCCTCACCCTAAACATAACCCTAACCCTTTCCTAACCAAAAACCGCACCCTCACCCTAGTCTTCATCCTAACCTTCGCTCTCACCCTAGCCCTCAACTTAAGCCTAACCCTAACCCTAACCCTCAACCTCAACCTCATCCTCAACCTCAGCCTCACCCTAAACCTAATCCTAAACCTAACCCTCACCCAAACCCTCACGGTAACCATAACCGTAAACCTAATGCTAACCCTAAAACTGACCCTCACCTTAACCCTAATCCTAACCCTCACCCTAACCCTAACCCTAAGCCTAATGCCATACCTAACCCTAACCCTCACACTAAGACTAATGCTAACCCTAATATTCAACCACAACTTAAACATCACCCTAACACTTACCCTCATCCTAACCCTCACCTTAACCCTAAACCTGAACCTAATCCTCATCCAAACACTCAACCTAACCCTTACACTAACCCTATTCTTCACCCTCACCCTAACCCTCACCATATCCCTTATACTCACACTAACCCTAACCCTAACCCTACACCTCACACTAACGCTAACCTTTAACTCAACCCTAACCCTATCCCTCACCCTAACCCTAAACCTAACCCTCATCCAAATGCTCACCCTAACCCTAACACTAACCTTATCCATCACCCTCACCGTAACCCTCACCCTAACGCATACCCTCACCCTCAACCTAACCCTAACCCTAACACTCTACCTAAACCTAACATAACACTAATGCTAACCCGAACCCTCACCATCACCCGAACCCACTCCCTCACCCTAACACTCAGCTAATCCTCACCCTAACCCTAACATTACCTAATCAAGACCCTCACCCTCACACTCACCTTCACCCTAACCGTCACCCTCACCCGATCCCTCACCCTAACTGTAACCCTAACACTAAACCTCACCCTCATCCTCAACCTCAGCCTAACGCTATCCCTATCCCTAATCCTAACTGTCACTCTCAACCTAAGCCTAACCCTAACACTCATCCCTCAACCTAAGCCTCACCCTAACCCTAACGCTAACCCTAACCCTCACCCTCATCCTAGCGCTCAACATAACCCTAACTGTAATCCTAAATCTAACCCTAAACCTCATCTTCACCCTCACCCTCACCCTCACCTTCAGCCTAATCCTATCCCTAACCCTAATACTAACTCTAAACCTAAACCTAACCCTACCTCTCTACTCCTAACCCTAGCCATCACCCTCACTCATACCCTCAACCTCAGCCTAACCCTAACCCTAATCCTAAACCTAACCCTCACACTCGCACTCACCCTTACCCTAAACCTAATCCTCACCCTCAACCTAAGTGTAACCCTAAACCTCACCCTCACCCTAACCCTTAACATCCCCCGAAACCTAACCCTAACCCTAACCCTTAAACTACCCCTCAGCTTAACTCTAACCCTCACCCTCAACCCAAACCTGATGCTAACACAAATGCTCACTCTCAACCTAAGCCTCAGCCTAAAACTTACCCTCACCATAACCCTATCCCTCCCCTCTCCCTAACACTCACCCTAACCCCTCCCCTCACCCTAACCCTCACCCTAACCCAAAGCCTAACCCTAATCCTAACCTTCACCCTAAGCCTCACCCTAACACTCACAGTAACCCTAACCCTAACCCTCACCCTCAAACTCACCCTAACCCTAAACCTAAACTTAACCCTCACTCTCACCCTAACTATCATCCTAACCCTTACCCTCGCCGTAAACCTAACCCTAACCCTAACCCTAAAACTCAACCTAAACCTAACCCTAACCCTAATGCTAACCTTAACCCTCACGCTCACCCTAACCTGGACCCTAACCCTTACCCTTAACATCACCCTCACACTCACCCTAACCCTAACCCTTACACTCACCATAACCCTATCCCTCACTCTCAACCTAACCCTCACCCTAAACCTTACGCTCACCCTAACCCTCACCCAACCCTAACCCGAACCCTAACCCACACCCTAACCCCCACACTAACCTTCACCCTAACCCTAACGCTAACCTTAACCCTCAATCTCAACCTAACCCTCATCCTAACACTTATCCTCACATTAACCCTAACCCTAACCGTAAACCTCACACTAAGCCTAACCCTCTACCTAACCCTAATCCTCACCCTCACCATAATCCTCACCCTAAACATAACCCTAACCCTTACCTAACCGAAACCCTAACCCTGACCCTCACCCTCACCATCAGCCTAACCCTTACCCTAACTCTAATAGTACTCTAACTCTTATCCTCACCCTAAATCTAACCCTAACCCTAATCCTCATGGTCACCCTCCCACTCACGCTCACCCTCACCCTAAACCTCACGCTCAACCTAACCCTCACCCTAACCCTCACCGTCACCCTAAACATCACCCTAACCTTAACCCTCATGCTAACTCTAACCCTTACCCTACACTAACCCTAACCCTAACCCTAACCCAAAACCTCGCCCTAAACCTTATGCTAACCCTAACTCTCATCCTCACCCTAATCCTCACCCTAACCCTTATCCTCACACTAACCCTAAAACTAACCCTCAGCATCACCCTGACCCTCAACCTAAACCTAAAACTAACGCTCACCCTGGACCTAACCCTTACCCTAAAACTAAACCTCACACTAACCCACACCCTAACCCTCACCCTAAACTTAAACCTCACCCTCACCCTCACCCTTAACCTAACCTTTACCCTATCCCTAACCCTTCCCCTCAACCTAACCCTCACCCTCACCCTAACCCTAACACTAACCCTCACCCTAAACCTAACCCTAAGCCTAATCCTCACCCTAAACCTAAACCTAACCCTCATCCTAACCCTAAACGTTACCTGAAACCTAACCCTAAACCTAAACCTAACCATACCCCTAACCCTTACCCTACCCTAACCCTAACCCTAACCCTAACCCTCACACTAAACCTTATGCTAACCCTAACTCTCATCCTCACCCTAATCCTCACCCTAACCCTTATCCTCACACTAACCCTAACCCTAACCCTCAACATCACCCTAACCCTAAACCTAAACCTAAAACTAAGGCTCACCCTGAACCTAAACCTTACCCTTACCCTAAACCTAAACCTCACACTAACCCTCACCGTAACCCTCACCCTAAACCTCACCCTCACCCTCACCCTAACCCTAACCTTTACCCTATCCCTAACCCTACCCCTCAACCTAACCCTCACCCTCACCCTAACCCTAACACTAACCCTCACCCTAAACCTAACCCTAACCCTAACCCTCACCCTAAACCTAAACCTAATCCTCATCCTAACCCTAAACCTTACCTGAAACCTAACCCTAACGCTAAACCTAACCATAACCCTAACCCTCACCATCAACCTTACCCTCACCCTAACCCTAAACCTAACCCTAACCCTCACCCTAACCCTAACCAGAATCCTAACCCTAACCCTCACCGTCACCATCACCCTCACCCTAACCCTCAATCTCAAACTCACCTTCACCCTAACCCTCAAACTAAACCAAACCCTCACCCTAACCCTAACAATCTCCCTAACACTAACCCTACCTTTCACCCTAACCTTAACCCTAAATGTCACCCTAACCCTAACCCTCACCCTCACCCTCACCCTCTGCCTAACACTAACCGTAACCCTAATCCTAACCCTAACTTTCACCCTCATACTCACCCTAACTCAAACCCTAACCCTAACCCTAACCCTATCCCTAATTCTCACCCTAATCCTAAACCTCATCCTAAACCTAACCCTCAATCTCACCCTAACCCTAACCCTATCCCCCACCATAACCCTAATGCTAACCCTATCCCTCACCTTCACCCTAAACCGCACCCTAAACCTTACCCTCACAATAACCTTAACCCTAACCCTAAACCTAATACTCACACTAACTCTAACCATCACCCTCACCCTAACCTTCACCGTCACCTTAAACTTCACTCGAACACTAACCATCACCCACACACTAACCCTCACCCGAAACCGAAACCTCTACCTCACTCTCACCCTAACCGAAATCCTAACACTCACCCCAAACCTAACCCTCAACCTAACCCTAACTCTAACCCTCACCCTCAACCTAACCCTAACCCTAATTCTAACCGTAAACCTCACCCTAACCCTAACACTAAACCTAACCTTAACTCTTACTTTCATCCTAAACCTCACCCTAAACCTATTCCTCACACTAACCTGAACCCTAACCTCACACTAACCCGAACCCTAACCCTAACCCTAACCCTAACCCTAACCCTCACCCTGAACCTAACCCTAACCCTTTTCCACACCCTCACCCTGACCCTCACCGTCACCCTAACCCTCACCCTAAAACTAACCCTCAACTATACCCTAAAACTCACCATCACCTTCACCCTCACCCTCATCCTAGACATCACCCAAACGCTAACCCTCAGCCTAACCCTAACCCTAAACCTCACCTTAACCCTAACGCTCACCTTCAACCTCACCCTCAGCCTAATCCTCACCCTAAACTTAAACCTAACCCTTTCCTAACCGAAAACCGCACCCTCACCCTAACCCTCACCCTAACCCTCGCCCTCACCCTAGGCCTCACCCTAAGCCAAACCCTAACCCTAACCCTCAAACTCAACCTCATCCTCAACCTCAGCCTCACCCTAACCCTAAACCTAATCCTAACCCTAATCCTCACCCCCACCCTCACTCTAACGCTAACCCTAAACCTCACCCTCAACTTTACCCTAGTCCTAAACCTCACCCTCAACCTAACCCTAACCCTAATGCTATACCTAAACCTAACCCTCACCCTAAGACTAATTCTAAGCCTAATACTCAACCTCACCCAAAACCTCACCCTAACACTTACCTGTAGCGACCGTCTACTCGACCAGCTAGAAAAAACGACCACCACACCAGGATCACGCTTTATTGGAGAGCCTTTTAGTTGTAGGAGAGCTTGGGCACGAGAGAGCGTGCACCCGAAACATAGCCGCTTATATAGGGAAATAGGAACGCAGGTCGGTCTATTGTTGGTCGCCTGCCTTTCACGGTCACAAGGTGTCATGGGATTGGCTGGGGACTCTACCTGGCTCACGCACGCGCACAGCCCAGGCGTCCCGCCAAGCACCGTCTGAGGTGGTTACCTCAAAGCTGCAAGGGAGTGGGCGGAGTCTCGCCTCGGCTCCCTACAGTTCCCCCTTCTTTGTTTTATGGCAACAGGTAAGAGTAGAGGTTGGGCCTCTGTCTAAGACATTAATGAGAGGACCTTGCACTGGCCTTCGCCTGAGGGGCGCCTTCCCCAGTGATGACCAGGCCCGTCCGATGCCTTTTTTGCAGAGGTGGGATCTTGGGCATCAATCCACTTGCAACCCAGCATGCTCTTCTTGAGGAGATGTGAACCATCTCCTCAAGTGCAGTGCACTTGCCTTGCACCCTGTCCCAAATT
Organism: Dipodomys merriami; assembly: GCF_024711535.1. Classification (NCBI taxonomy): domain Eukaryota; kingdom Metazoa; phylum Chordata; class Mammalia; order Rodentia; family Heteromyidae; genus Dipodomys; species Dipodomys merriami. Next base: position 29,868 of record NW_027206016.1, read on the forward strand.
GCAAATTGCATACCTGTCCCAGTGCAATGGGATCCCCTGATCCCTCGGGGTGCTAAGGCTATGCAGAATGGTAAGGCTTAACTGCCTCTTAGGGCCGACAGCCAAATCTGGGGTGAGGATCCACTCTCCAAAGCGGCTAATGCTTGCAAGATAACAACCTTGTCCCTTCTGGTTTGGGCTCGAAGGCGACAGACCAACCATAGGCAGACCACGCATCCTCCCAAGCAGCAGGCTAAAAACATTCCGACTCCCACCCACTCTTTGAAAAAGGACACCGCAGAGGCAATCCAGTCAGTAAATTGTAACAGCCCACAGCATCATTGGTTTAGCTATCACAGGGATTGCTATTAGCACTGTTGCTAACAGCAGGAAGATCAGCTGCATCAGGAGACGAGTGGATAGCATCTTCAAGAGGGGGTTCTTCTGCAGTCTCCACCGGCCTGGTCAGTCTCGTTGGCACCCAGTGAGGTACTTCTTGACTCTGTGGAAAAACACAAACAGCTCCCCTGGATCTCGTTATTACCGGATCCGGTCCATACCATTTATTATTAATAACATCCTTCCACATAACCATGTCTTTAGTATCCATGGAGTCTCTTGTCATATGCCGATCTGCGGCAGACTGATCGTTGTCATTTAGAATTAAAAAATTAAGGGTAAAGAGCGCAAGAGAAAGTCTTTTCCTGGGGGACGCGGACTCAGCAATTCCCCCTTTTTGCTTTTGAAGCATTTCTTTTATGCTTCTATTAGCTCTTTCCACTATACCTTGTCCTTGAGGATTGTAGGGCAATCCGGTGGTGTGGGCAACCTGCATTTGTGCGCAAAAGGCGCAAAAACCATGGGAAGTATAAGCAGGGCCATTATCCGTCTTGAGTCTAAGGGGCTTTCCCCAAGCTGCCCAAGCTTCTAAGCAGTGTATTCTGACGTGAGACACCTTTTCTCCTGCCAGAGGTGTGGCATGAATGACACCAGAAAAGGTGTCCACCGACACATGTAAATATTTCAACTTACCAAATTCCGTCAGATGAGTAACATCCATTTGCCATAGGGCGTTTGGTCTCAACCCCCTGGGGTTTACCCCCACATGGGGAGGATGAAGAAAGGTAACACAAGATTTACAGGCTTTAACAATATCTCTTGCCACATGCCTGGACAAATTATATCTTTTCCTAAGGGTATTAGCAGGTACATGATACAATCTATGAAAGTCTTTTGCCAATTCTACAGGATCAGCAGCAACCAGAGCCACAGCCCGAGTTGCCTGGTCCACCAAATCATTACACTTTGCCATCGGGCCCGGCAGCATAGAGTGGGCGCGAATATGTCCAATATAAAAAGGATGTTTTCTGTTTAAGATAAGGGATTGAATCTGTAACAAAACATTAGAAATTGTACTGGCCTGCTTAACTGAAGCAGCAACTTCAAGAGAAGCAACGGCATTTACAACATATAATGAATCAGAAAATAAGTTAAAAGGTTGATCAAATCTTTTAAAAACTTCAAGCACAATTAAACATTCAACAGCCTGTGGGGCATTCGGCCGAAAATTAAAAACCACCGGCTGTTTGTGTCCTTGAACAAAAAAGGCACCTTGTCCAGATTTTGATCCATCCGTAAAGATCATCAGAGCATCAGCCAAGGGCTCCTTTGAAGTGACAACAGGAAAATACACTAAATTTTTGTTAACTATGGCAAGCAGAGGATGCTTAGGTAATGATTATCAATTACATTTGGAAATGAGCAAACAAGAATTGCCCACATATCCACTGTGGCTGCTAAAATTTGAACTTGCTCACGGGTGTATGGAATAATTAATTTATCTGGAATTTTTGTAAAGTGCATTAAACAATACTTTATACCCAAAATTGCCTGTTTTTTTTAATTTAATTTTATTTAGTTTTTATTTTTTTTATTTTTATATTTTTTTTCTCAGATCAAAATTGCCTGTTTAGCCACTAATTCAGGGAAATATTGAACAGTTTTTGCTCCCACAGAATCATAGCATTAATAGTTAGCCTTTGAAGCAAGGCAGTGGTATAATTGGCCGTCACTCCATAAGTCCTGACTGCCTCAACTAAATCCTTAAGCTGGGAGTAGGAAACCAGCTCAAGAATTCTCTTATTGGTAATGGGATTCTCAAAGACTGGGAAAGCGGCTGCTAATCGCGACCAGGTGTTTTCTTTTATAAAGTGACTCTTCCCTGCCGGCAGGCACGGCGGGGGGGCTGACGGGTGAGGGGCAGCTCCGTTTCCTCTTCCTGGCTGCTGCGGTACTCCCACCCCTAGGGGGCGCCACCCCCCATTTCTGTCTGCCTCGTGCTCCGCCGCAGCCTCTTCTAACTCTTCACTATCAGCTGGATCGAGCTGCTCTCCCTCCTCCTCTAACATTTCTTCCTCTGAGTCACTCACAAGATTACTATATTCTTGGTCTCGCCCTTCCACATGTAGGGCTGAGAACCGGTTTGCTTTTAAAGAAGGGCATGGGGGTCTCCTTGAGACCCCCTCCTCTCTAAAACCCTTCTCCTTTTGTGAGGGCTGCAGTCCCTCCTGCTTTAATTCTTTAGGATCCTTTTGTCTTTTTTCCCTTTTTCTTTTAGGCCTATTTTCCTCCCCCTTACTGTATGCTGACTCTGATAGACTATCCTGATGCCGTGTTAGTACTTTGCATCCTTCCTGGATTAAATCAAACCCTCCCTCCTCGAGGCAAGTGCGCACCATCAAAAAGACAAGCCACAAAGGAAGAAGCAATGCAAGCAACCAATAAATATCTAAATCTACAGTGAACAGCATACCGGGGGATATTTACCGACGTCCCCTCTCCGCGTGTTGAGTTCTGGCTCCGGTTCGGCCTCTCGCGCGGGTCCCGTCCCTGGTTCGTTCCCGGGTTTCGGCACCACTTGTAGCGACCGTCTACTCGACCAGCGAGAAAAAACGACCACCACACCAGGAGTCTTCTCAGATCACGCTTTATTGGAGAGCCTTTTAGTTGTAGGAGAGCTTGGGCGCGAGAGAGCGTGCACCCGAAACATAGCCGCTAATGTAGGGAAATAGGAACGCGGGTCGGTCTATTGTTGGTCGCCTGCCTTTCACTGTCACCAGGTGTCATGGGATTGGCTGGGGACTCTACCTGGCTCGCTCACGCGCACAGCCCAGGCGTCGCGCCAAGCACCGTCTGGGGTGGTTACCTCAAAGCTGCAAGGGAGTGGGCGGAGTCTCGCCTCCGCTCCCTACACTTACCCTCAGCCTACCCCTCACCCTAACCCTAAACCTAAACCTAACCTTCACTAACAGTCACCCTAACCCTTACACTAACCCTAAACCCTCACATGCACCCTAACCCTCACCCTGACCCTTATCCTCACACTACCCTAAACATAACCCTAAACCTCACACTAACTCTAATCCTCTCCCTAAAACTAACACTAAACCTCCTCCTAACCCTAACCCTAAACTCAACCCTAACCCTAACCCTCACCCTAAACCTAATCCTAACCCTCACCCAAATGCTCACACTAACCCTAACACTAAACCTATCCCTCACCCTCACCCTAACCCTCACCCTAACGCTTACCCTGACACTAACCCTAAAAATCAAACTAAACCTAACCCTCACCCTAACCCTAACCATAATCCTCACCCTAACCCTCATCCTAACACTAACCCTAACCCTCAACCTATCCCTAACCCTAAACATTACCCTAAACCTAACCCTCACCCTCACCCCACACCCTCAGCCAAACACTAACACTAACCCTAATCCTAACCCTAACACTCACACTCACACTCACCCTAACTTGAACCCTAACCATAAACCTAACTCTCACCCTATCCATAAACCTATCCCTAACAAACACCCTAACCCTAAACGTCACCCTAACCTTAACCCTAATCCTCACCCTAACTCTAACCCTCACGCTAATCTCAACTTAACCCTAACGCTAACCCTAACCCTCAACCTCACCCTAAACCTCACCCTGATAGGCTCACCATAACCCTAAGGGTAACCATAACCCTAATCCTCACAATCAATCTGACCCTAACCCTCACCCTATCACTCACACTAACCCTAACAGTCACCCTCAAATTAACACTCACCGTCACCTTAACCCTCACCCTAAACCTAACCGTAACCCATACCCTAACACTCAAACTCACCCTCACCCTCATCCTCACCTTCACCCTAACCCTAACCCTAACTCGCACCCCAACCATAACCCTCACGCTAACCCTAACTTTAACCCTCACACTCACCCTAACCCTAACCCTAACCCTTAACCTAACCCTCAACCTAACGCTTAATCAAATCCTAACCCTCACTCTCACCCTAATCCTCAACATAACCCTAACCATAACCCTCACCCTAACCCTAACCCTAATCCTAACCCTAACCCTAACCCTCTCCCTCACCCTAAACCTCACCCTAACCCTAAAACTCACCCTAATCCGAAACCTCACCAACACCCTAACTCTCACCCTCACCCGAATCCTCACTCTCACCCTAACCTTCACCAACACCCTAACCCACACCCTTACCCGAACCCTCACTCTCACCCTCACCCTCACACTAAACATCACCCTAACCCTAACCCTCACCCTAACCCTAACCCTAACCCTCATCTTAAACCTCACCCTCACCCTAATCCTCACCCTAAACCTAACCCTAACCCTTTCCAAACCGAAAACCTCACCTTCACACTAACCCTCACCCTAGCCCTCACCCTCAACCTAGACGTCACCCTAAACATAACGGTAAACATAACCCTCAACTTCACGCTCACCCTAATGCTCACCCTCACCCTCAGCCTCACCCTAAACCTACACCTAATCCTAACCCTAACCCTGACCCTCACCCTCACTCTAACCATAACCTCCACCCTAACCCTAACCCTTACCCTAATGCTAATCCTAAACTTCAACCTCACCCTAACCTTAACACTCAACCTAAACCTAACCCTAACCGTAATGCTAACCCTAACCCTCACCCTCACCCTAACCGAAACCCTAACACTCACCCCAAACCTAACCCTCAACCTAACCCTAACTCTAACCCTCACCCTCAACCTCACCCTAACCCTAACTCTAACCTTAAATCTCACACTCACCCTAACACTAACCCTAAACCTAACCCTAAATCTCACCTTAACCCTAACCCGAAAACTCAACCTCACCCTGGCCCTCACCCTAACCCTAATCCTAACCCTAACCTTCATCCTAATAATCACCCTAACCCTCACCCTAACCCTCACCCTCACCCTCACCCTAACCCTAATCCTAACCCTAACCCTCAACCTAACCATAACCCTTACCCTCAACATAACCCTTACCCTAACCGTCAACCTAACCATAAACTTAAACCGAACCCTAACTCTCACCCTAACACTAACTCTAAACCTCACCCTAACCCAAACCCTAAACCTCACCCTCAACCTAGCCCTCACCATAACCCTAATCCTAACCTTAACACTAATCCTAACCCTCCAACTAACACTTACCCTAAAACTCACCCTAACCCTAACCCTCACCCTCAACCTCACGCTCATCCTAAACCTAAGCCTAAGCCTAAACCTAACGCTAACACACACTCTCAACTTAACCCTAACCTTAATCCTAAACCTAACCCTAACCCTAACCCTCCTACCAACTCTCACCCTAACCGTAAACCTAACACTAACCCTAACCCTAACCCTCAACCTAACCCTCACCCTAACCCTAACTTTAACCCTAAACCTCACCCTCACCCAAAACCTAACGCTAACCCTAATGCAAACCCTAAACCTCACCCTAACCCTAACCCTAACACTCACCCTCACCCTCACTGTAACCTTAACACTAAACCTAACCCTAACAATAATCCTAACCCTAATCCTAACCCTCAACCTAAACATAACCCTCACCCTAACCCAAACCCTGACCCTAACACTTACCCTCACTGTAACACTAACCCTAACCCCAACTCTAACCCTCACACTAACCCTAACCTCACCCTAACCCGAAACCCAACCTTCAACCTAACCCTAACCCTTATGCTCAACGTAACCATAACCCTAACCCTAAACCTCACCCTAACCATAACCCTCACACTAACCCTAAACCTCATCCTAAAACTTACCCTCACCCTAACACTAACCCGAACCCTAATCCTAAACCTCACCCTCACCCTCACTGTAACTGTAACCCTAACCGAAATGCTAACAATAACCCTAATCCTAACCCTAACCCTCACCCTAACCATAACCCTCCTCCTAACCATAACCCCCACCCTAACACTTACCCTCACCCTAACACTAACCCTAACCCTAACACTAACCCTCACACTAACCCTAAACCTCACCCTCACCTTAAACCTCACCTTAACCCTAACCCTCATCCTCACTCTAAACCTCACACTAACCCTAACACTTATCCTCAATCTAACCCTCACACTCAGCCTAAAACTAACCCTCACCCTAACACTAACCCTCACCCTTACCATAACCCTCACCCTCAGCCTAACCCTCACCTTTACCCTTACTATCACCCCCACCCTCACCCTAACCCTAACCCTGACCCTAACCCTAATTCTACCTCTAAACCTCACACCCACCCTAACCCTAAACCTAACCCTAACCTTAATGCTTACCCTAACACTAACCCTAACCCTCAACCTAACCCTAACCCTCACGCTCACCATAACCCTAACCCTATCCCTCACCCTAACCCTAATCCTACGCCTAACCCTCATCCTAACCCTCCCTCTAACCCTTACCCTAACCCTCACGCAACCCTAACCCTTACCCTCAACTTCAGCCTCAGCCTAAACCTAAGCCTAAGGCTAACCCTCACCCTAAACCTCACACTCACCTACACCCTAACCCTAATCGTAAACCTAACCCTATCCCTAAAACTCAACCCAACCCTCACCCTCACCCTAACCCGAACACTAACCCTAACCCTAATCCTCACCCTAACCCTCCCCCTAAACCTAACTCTAACCCTAAACCTCACCCTCACCCTAACCCTAACCCTAACCCTAACACTAAAGCTCACCGTAAAACTCAGCCTAAACCTAACCCTCACCCTCACCCTCAACCTAATCCTAACTCTAACCCTAACCCTAACAATAACACTAAACCTAACCCTAAACATAACCCTAACCCTCACCCTAACCCTAATCATAACCCTAACCATAAACCTCACCCTAACCCTCACCCTAACCCTCACCCTCACCCTCACCCTCACTGTAAGTCTAACCCTAACCCTAACAATTACACTAATCCTAACACTAAACTTAACACTAACCCTAATCTTAAAACTCACCCTCACCCTAACCCTAATTCTAACCCTCACCCTCAACCTAACACAAACCTGCATGTCACGGTAACCCTAACTCTCATCCTAACCCTCACCCTAACCCTCAAACTCACCCTAACAGTAAACCTAAACGTCACCATCACCCTAGCCCTCACCCTAACTCTTATCCTAACCCTAATCCTCATCCTAACCCTCATCCTAAGCCTAACCCCCACCCTAACCCTAACCCTAAACCTCAAACTAACCCTAACCCTCACGCTTACTGTAACCCTAACCCTAACCCTAACCCTCACCCTAAACCTCACCCTAACCCTAACCCTCACCCTCACCCTCAACCTCAGAATAACCCTAACAATAATCCTAACCCTAACCCTCACCCTAACCATAAACCTCTCCCTAACCCAAAACTGCACCCTAAAACTTACGCTTACCCTAACACTAATCCTAACCCTAACACTAACCCTCATACTAACCCTAACCCTAACCCTAACCCTAAACCTCAACCTAACCCTCAAACTCACCATAACCCTAACACTAACTCTAACACTCACCCTCACCCTAAGCCTTCCCCTAACCCTATATCTAACCCTAAACCTCACCCTCACAATAACCCTAACAATAACCCTAAACATAAACCTCACACTAACCCTAACACTAACCCTCACCCCCACCCTCACCCTCAGAGTAACTCAAACCCTAACCCTAACAATAACACTAACCCTAATTCTTACCATCCCCCTAACCCTAATCCTCATCCACACCCTCACCCTCAGCCTAACCCTCAGCCTAAGCCAAACGCTCACCCTAACCCTCACACTCACCCTCACCTGAACCCTAATCCTAAACCTAAACCTATCCCTAAACATCAAGCGAACCCTCATCCTCGCACTAAACCTAAACATAAACCTACCCCTAACCATCCCCCTAATCCTAACTCTATCCCTAAACCTCACCCTCACCCTAACCCTAACACTAACCCTAACCCTAAACCTCACTCTAAACCTCACTCTAACCCTTACCCTCACCCTCAACCTAACCTTAACTCTAACTCTAACCCTAACAATAACACTAACCCTAAACCTAACACTAACCATAACCCTCACCCTCAGCCTCACCTTCACCGCAAACTTAACCCTAACAATAAAATTAACAATAACCCTAAACCAAACAACAACCCTAACCCTAACCCTCACCCTAACCCTAACCCTAAAACTCACCATAAACCTGCAACTAAACCTAACTCTAACCCTAAATCTCACCCTCACCCTAACCCTAACCCTAACCCTAATCCAAAACCTCACCCTAAACCTCACCCTAACCCTAACACTAACACTCACCCTAATCCTAAGGCTAACCCTAAACCTCAACCTAACCCTAACCCCCAAGCTCACCGTAATCCTAACCCCAAACCTCACCCTAACCCTGCCCCTAAACCTAACGCTAACCGTAAACCTCACCCTCACCCTAACCCTAACCCTAATCCAAAACCTCACCCTAACCCTCACCCTAAACGTAAACCTCACCCTCACCCTCACACTAACCCTAACCTTTACCCTATCCCTAACCCTACCCCTCAACCTAACCCTCACCCTCACCCTAACCCTAACACTAACCCTCACCCTAAACCTAACCCTAACCCTAACCCTCACCCTAAACCTAAACCTAACCCTCATCCTAAACCTAAACCTTACCTGATACCTAACCCTAACGCTAAACCTAACCATAACCCTAACCCTCACCCTCAACCTTACCCTCACCCTAACCCTAAACCTAACCCTAACCCTCACCCTAACCCTAACCCTCACCGTCACCATCACCCTCACCCTAACCCTCAATCTCAAACTCACCTTCACCCTAACCCTCAAACTAAACCAAACCCTCACCCTAACCCTAACAATCTCCCTAACACTAAACCTACCTTTCACCCTAACCTTAACCCTAAAGGTCACCCTAACCCTAACCCTCACCCTCACCCTCACCCTCTACCTAACACTAACCGTAACCCTAATCCTAACCCTAACTCTCACCCTCATACTCACCCTAACTCAAACCCTAACCCTAACCATAACCCTATCCCTAATTCTCATCCTAACCCTAACACTAATCCTCAATCTAACCCTAACCTTGACCCTCATCCTAACCCTAACCCTATCCCTCCCCATAACCCTAACCTTAACCCTTACCGTAACCCTCACCCTCAGCCTAAACCTCACATTTACCTTTACCGTCACCCCCACTCTAACCCTCACCCTAAGCCTAACACTCACCCTAACCCTATCTCTACCCCTAAACCTCACCCTCACCCTAATCTTAACTCTAAGCCTAACCCTAACATTAACACTAACCCTAACCCTTACCATCACCCTAACCTTAATCCTCACCGACACCTTCACCCTCAGACAAACCCTAAGCCTAAGCCTAAGACTCACCCTAACCCTCACACTCACTCTCACCCTAACCCTAATCCTTAACCTAACCCTATCCCTAAACCTCAACTTAACTCTCACCCTCATCCTAACCCTAGCCCTAAACATCACCCTAATCCTCCCCTCAACCCTAACTCTAAACCTAAACCTCACCCTCACCATAAACCTAACCCTAAACCTAACCCTAAACCTCACCCTAAAACTCACCCTAACCCTCACCCTCAGCCTCACCCTCAACCTAACTTTAACTCTAACCTTAACCCTAACAATAACACTAACCATAACCATAACCATAAACATAACCATGACCCTCACCCTCACCGCAAACTTCAACCTAACCATAACACTAACAATAACACTAACACTAACACTAACCCTAAGCCTCACCCTAACCTTAACACTAACTCTAACCCTAAACCTCACCCTAACCCTGCCCCTAAACCTAATTCTAAACCAAAACCTCACCCTAAACCTCACCCTAACCCTAACCCTAACCCTCACCCTAATCCTAAGCCTTACCCTAACCCTCAACCTAACCCTAAACCTCACACTCACCGTAACCCTATCCCTAACACTCACCCTAACCCTAAACTTAACCCGAACCCTAAATCTCAAACTAACCCTACCCCTAACCCTTACCCTATCCCTAACCCTCACCCTCACCTCACCCTCACCCTCATGCTAAACCTTACCCTAATCCTAATCCTAACACGAAGCCTAACCCTCACTCTCACCCTAACCCTCACCATAAACCTAACTCTAACACTAACCCTAACCCTAACCCTCACCCTCAGCCACAACCTAACCCTAACTCTAACCCTAAACCTTAACCTCATCCTAAACCTAACACTAATCTTAAACCCAAACCTCACACTAACCCTAACCCTAAACCTCACCTCACCCTAGCTCTTACCCTAACCCTAATCCTAACCCTAACCCTCACCCTAACACCAAACCGAACCCTCACTGTCACACTCACCCTAACCCTAATCCAAATCCTAACCCTCAACCTAACCCTAACCCTCACCCTCACCGTAACCCTTACCCTAACCCTCAACCTAACCCCAAAATTAACCCTAACCCTATCCCTCACCCTAACAATAACCTCACCCTCACCCTCAGCCTAACCCTAATCCTAACCCTAACCCTCCTCCTAACCATCACCCTAACCCTAATCCTCACCCCCAACCTCACCCTCAGCCTAATCCTAAACTTAAGCCTAACTCTAACCCTAACACTCACCCTTACCCTAAACCTCAACCTAACCCTAAACCTGACCCTAACCCTAACACTAACCCTAACCCTAACCTTCAAAGTAACCCTCCCCCTAACCCTATAGCTAAAACTAAATCTCGCCCTCATGCTAATCCTAATCCTAACCCTAACACTAAACCTGACCCTAACCCTAACACTAATCATCACCCTCACACTCAACCTCACCCTCACCATAACTCTAAACCTAACCCTAACAATAACACTAATCTTAAACCTAAACCTAACCTTAACCTTAATCCTAACCATAATCCTAACACTCACCCTCACCCTAACAATAAAACTAACCCTAACCCTCAAGCTAACTCTAACCCTCACCCTCACTGTAACCCTAACCCTCATCCGAACCCTAATCCTAAACCTAAACCGTACCCTAGCACTAACCCTAACCCTCACCCTCACCATAGTCCTCACCCTAACCCTAATCCTAACCCTCATCCTCACCCCAACATTAAAATTAACCGAACCCTAACTCTCACCATAAACCTAACCCTAACCCTCACCCTAAACCTAACCCTCAACCTCATCCTCACCCTCAGCCTAACCCTAAACCTAAGCCTAACCCTAACCCTAAACCTCACACTCACCCTAACCCTAACCCTAAGCCTAATCCTAACCCAAACCCTAAACCTCACCCTCACCCTAACCCTAAACATAAGAGTAACCCTAACCCTAACCCTAACCCTCACCCTCAGCCTCACCCTAACCCTAACTCTAACCCTAAACCTCATACTCACCCTAACCCTAAACCTAACCCTAACACTAAACCTCACCCTAACTCTAACCCTAAACCTCACCCTCACCCTAGCCCTCACCCTAGCCCTAATACTAAACCTAAACCTAACCCTAACCCTCACACTCACCCACACCCTCAACCTCACCATAACTCTAATCCTAACCCAACCCCTAAACCTTAAGCTCACTCTAACCCTAACAATAACCCTAACCCTAATCCTAACCCTCACCCTCACCCTCACCATCACCCTCACCATTACTCTAAAACTAACACTAAAATTAACACTAATCCTAACCCTAAACGTAACCCTAACCCTAAGCCTAATGCTAACACTCACCCTCACCCTAACCCTAATCCTAACCCTAACCCTCACCGTCATGGTAACCCTAACCTTCATCCTAACCCTCACCCTAAACCTAACCCTAACTTTAAACCTTACCCTAACACTAACCCTAATCCTCAACCTGACCCTAGCCCTCAACCTAACCCTAATCGTAACCCTAATCCTCATCCTAACCCTCACCCTAACCCTAATCCTAACCCTCCCCCTAACGCTAACCCGAACCTCACCCTAACCCTCACCCTAACCCTAACCCTCATCCTAACACTTACCATCACCCTAACACTAACCCTAACCCTAACACTAACCCTCACACTAACCCTAACCATCACCCTAACCCTAAACCTCACCCTAAAACTAACCCTAAACCTCACCCTCACCTTAGATCTCATCATAACCCTAACGCTCATCCTCACCCTAAACCTCACACTAACCCTAACACTTATACTCAATCTAACCCTTACCCTCACTCTAACCCTATCCCTAACGCTCACCCTAACCTTAACTCTCACCCTTACAATAACCCTAACCCTCAGTCTAACCATCATCTTTACCCTTACCATAACCCCCACCCTAACCCTCAACCTAACCCTAACCCTCACCCTAACACTAACTCTACCCCTAAACCTCACCCTCACCATCACCCTAACTCTAACCCTACCCTAACACTAAATCTCACCCTAAAACTAACCCTAATCCTTATCCTCAACCAACCACTCAGCCTAACCCTAAGTCTAAGCCTAACACTTAACCTAAACCACACCCTCAACCTAGCCCTCACCCTAACCCTAATCCTAACCCTAACCCTCATCCTAACCCTCACCCTAACCCTAACCCTCACCCTCACGGTAACCCTAACCTTCATCCTAACCCTCACCCAAAACCTAACCCTAACCTTAATCCTTACCCTAACACTAACTCTAATCCTCACCCTGAACCTAGCCCTCAACCTAACCCTAATCGTAACCCTGATCCTCATCCTAACCCTCACCCTAACCCTAACCCTCACCCTAAACCTAACCCTCACCCTAACACTTACCCTCACCCTAACACCAAACCTAATCGTAATCCTAACCCTAACCCTAACCCTCACCCTCACTGTAACCTTAACCCTAACCTTAAATCTAACAAAAACCCTAACCCTAACCCTAACTCTCACCCTAACCATTACCCTCACCCTAAACCTAACCTCACCCTTAAAACTTACCCTCACACTAACACTAACCCTAACGCTAATACTAACGCTCACACTAACCCTAACCATCAACCTAACCCTAAACCTCACCCTAACACTAAACCTAACCCGCACCCTCACCCTAGCCCTCACCCTAACCCTAACCCTCATCCTCACACTAAACCTCACACTAACTCTAACACTAATCCTCAATCTAACCCTCACCCTCACCCTAACTCTAACACTAACCCTCACCCTAAACCTAACCCTCACCCTTATCGTAACCCTCACCCTCAGCCTAATCCTCACCTTAACCTTACCGTCACCCTCACCATATCCCGCACACTAAACATAACCCTCACCCTAACCCTCACCCTAAACCTAAATCTACCTCTAAACCTCAACCTCACCCTAACCCTAACTCTAACCCTAACCCTAACCCTAAACCTCACCCTAACCCTAACCCTAACCCTCATGCTCAAGGTCACCATAACCATAACCCTAACCATAACCATAACAATAACCCTAACCCTAAACCTCACCCTAACAATAACCCTCCCCCTAACACTAACCCTAACACTAACACTAACACTCAAACTAACCCTAACCCTAATACTCAATTTAAGCCTCAGCCTAATGCTAGCACTTACCCTAGCCCTAAACCTAACCCTAACCCTCACACTTATCTTAACCCTCACCCTCAGCCTAAACCACACCTTTACCCTTACCATCATCCTCATCCTGACCCGAAACGTCATCCTAACCCTCACCTTAACCTTAAACCTAACCATCACCCTAACCCTAACCCTCACCCTCAATCTCACCCTCAGCCTAACACTCAGCCTAGGCCTAAACCTTACCCTAACCCTCACCCTAGCCCTCTCTCTAACCCTAATCCTAAACCTAACCATCATCCTAACCCTCACACTAACCCTAACCCTAACCATCACCCTAACCCTAATCTTCATCCACACCCTCATCCCCAGCATAAACCTAAGCCTAAGCCTAACGCTAACCCTAAACTTCACGCTCACACTCACCCTAACCCTAATCCTAAACCTAACCCTAAACCTCAAGCTAAACCTCACCCTAACCTTATCCCTAACACTAATCCTAACCCTAACCCTCGACATAAACCTCCCCCTAACCCTAAATCTAACCCTAAACTCATCCTAACCCTAACCCAAATCCTAAACCCTAACCCTCACCCTAACCCTAAACCTCACCCTCACAGTAACCCTGACCCTCATCCTAAACCAAACTCTATCCCTAAACCTCACCCTGACCCTAGCCCTCACCCTAAACATAATCCTAACCCTAACCCTAATCCTCATCCTAACCCTCACCCTAACCCTAACCCTCACCCTAATCCTAAACCTAAGCCTAACCCTCAACCTAACCCTAATCATCATGCTCACCGTAATCCTAACCCTAACACTTACCCTAACCCTAAACTTAAACTGAACCCTAACTTTCACCCTAACCCCACCCCTAACCCTCACCCTAAGCCTAACCCACACCCTCACCCTCACTGTCAGCCTAAACCTAAGGCTAACCCTAACCCTATTCCTAAACCTCACACTCACGCTAACCCTAACCCTAACCCTAATCCTAACCCTAACCCTCATCCTAATCCTCACCCTAACACTAACCCTAACCCTCACCCTCACCCTCACCCTAAACCTAATCGTTACCCTAACCCTCAACCTAACCCTAACCCTCACCCTCAACATAACCCTCACCCTAAACCTCAACCTAACACTAAACTTAAACCGAACACTAACTCTCACCCTATCCCTAACCCTAACCCTCACCCTAACCCTAAACCTAACCCTCACCCTCACCCACACCGTAACCTTAACCCTTAACATAAC
The DNA here is from genome assembly GCF_024711535.1 of Dipodomys merriami. Lineage (NCBI taxonomy): Eukaryota > Metazoa > Chordata > Mammalia > Rodentia > Heteromyidae > Dipodomys > Dipodomys merriami. Next base: position 44,979 of record NW_027206016.1, read on the forward strand.
CCTAACAATAACCCTATCCTTAACCTCAATGTAACCATAACCCTCACCCTAACCCAAATCCTGAACCTAACACTTACCATCACATTAACACTAACCCTAACCCAAACACGAAACCTCACACTAAACCTAACCCTAACCTCACCCTAACCCTAACCCTAAACCTAACCCTCAACCAAACAGTAACCCTTACGCTCAACGTAACCCTAACCCTAACCATAATCCTCACCCTTACCCTAACCCTCATCCTAACACTTATCTTCACCCTAACACTAACCCTAATCCTAATCTTAACCCTAACCCTAACCCTCACCCTCACCCTCACCATAACCGTAACCCTAACCCTAACACTAACAATAACGCTAAACCTAACCCTAACCCTCAACCTAACCATAATCCTCACCCTAAACCTAAGCTCACCCTAGCACTTACCCTCACCCTAACACTAACCCTAACCCTAACACTAACACTCACACTAAACCTAAACATCACCTAACCTTAAATCTCACCCTAACACTAACCCTAATCCTCACCCTCACCTTAGCCCTCAACCTAACCCTAACCCTCATCCTCACCCTAAACCTCACACTAACCCGAACACTTATCCTCAATCTAACCCTCACCCTGACTCTAACCCTAACCCTAACCCTAACCCTAACCCTAACCCTCACCCTCACCCTTACCATCACCCTCAACCTCAACCTCACCTAACGCTCTCCTTTACCCTTACCGTCAACCACAACCTAACCCTCACCCTAACCCTAACACTCACCCTAAGACTAACTCTACCCCTAAACCTCACCATCACCCTAACCCTAACTCTAACCCTAACCCTAACATTAAAACACACCCTATCCCTAACCCCATCCCTTATCCTCAACCAAAATCTAAGCCTAACCCTAAGCTTAAGCCTAACACTAACCCTACCCACACCCTCACCCTAACCCTCACCCTAACCCTAATCCTAACCCTAACCAACATCCTAACCCTCACGCAAACCCTAACCCTAACAATCAGCCTAACTCTAATCCTCACCCCCACCCTCACCCTCAGCCTAACCCTAAGCTTAAGCCTAAGCCTAACACTTACCCTACCCACACCCTCACCCTAGCCCTCACCCTAACCCTAATCCTAACGCTAAACGTCATCCTAACCCTCACCCTAACCCTAGCCCTAACCATCACCCTAACTCTAATCCTCAACCCACCCTCACCCTCAGCCTAACCCTAAGCCTAAGCCTAACCCTAACACTAACACTCACCCTCAGCCTAACCCTAATCTTAACCGTAAATCTAAAATTAACCCTAAAACTCAACCTAAGCCTCACCCTAACTTTAACCCTAAAACTAACCCTAACCCTCGACCCAACGCTCCAACTAACCCGAAACCTAACCCTAAACCTCACACTCACCCTAACCCTAATCCAAACCCTAAACTGAAACCTCACCCTAACCCTGAAACTAACCCTCACCCTCACCCCCACCCTCACCCTCACCTTAACTCTAATCCTAACCCTAACAATAACACTAATCCTAACCCTAAACCTAACCCTAACCCTAACCCTAATGCTAAAACTCACCCTCACCATAACCCTAATCCTAACCCTAACCCTCACCCTAACCCTAAACTTCACCCTCACCGTAACCTTAACCCTAATACTAACCCTCACTCTAAACCTCAACTTAACCTTAAACCTTATCCTAACACTAACCCTAATCCTCACCCTCACCCTAGCCCTCATCCTAACCCTAATTGTAACCGTAATCCTAATCCTAACTCTCACCCTAACTCTAATCCTAACCCTCACCCTAACCCTAACCCTAACCCTAAACATAACTTGAACCCTAACTCTCAAGCTAACCCTAACCCTAACCCTCAACCTAAAGCTAACCCTCACACTCGCCCTCTCCCTCACCCTAACCCTAAGCCTAAGCCTAACCCTAACCCTCACCCTCACCCTAACCTTAACCCTCACACTCAACCTCACCCTCAGACTAAACCTAAGCCTAACCCTAATCCTAACACTAACCCTAGACCTCACACTCACCCTAACCCTGACACTAATCCTAATCCTAACCTTAACTCTAACCCTCACCCTCACCCTAAATCTCACCCTAACCCTAACCCTAAAGCTAACACTAACCCTAACCCTAACCCTCACCCTCAGCCTCACCCTCACCCTAATTCTAACCATAAACCTCACCTTTACCATAACCCCAAACCTAACCCTAACCTGAAACCTCACCCTAACCCTAACCCTAACCCTAAGCCTAACTCTAACCCTAAACCTCACCCTCACCCTAACACTAACCCTAACCCTAAAACTCACCCTAACCCTAACCTTCAACCTCACCCTCAACCTCACCGTAACTCTAGCCCTAACCCTAACAATAACACTAACCCTAACCCTAACCCTAAATCTCACCCTCACCCTCAGCCTCACCCTCACTGCAAACTTAAACCTAACCATAACACTAACAATATGCCTAATCCTAAGACTAACCCTAACCTAACCCTGACCCTCACCGTAAGCCTAACCCTAACCCTAACCCAAACCCTAACCAAAACCCTCACCCTAACTCTAAGCCTAAACCTAACCCTAACCCTAAGCCGCACACTCACCCTCACCCTAACCGTAACCCTAAACCTAACCCAATCCTTAACCCTAACCCTCAGCCTAGCCCTCACCCTAACCCTAAACTTAACCCTAAACCTCATCCTAAACCTGACACTAACCATAACCCTAACGCGAACCCTAACCCTCACCCTCATGCTCGGCCTAAGCCTAAGCCTAAGCCTAAACCTAACCCTAACCCTCACCCTAACAATAACCCTAAAACTAAACCTCACTCTAACCCTAAATCTCACCCTCACCCTAACCCTAAATCGAAACCTGACTCTAACCCTAACAATAACCCTAACCCTCACCCTAACCATAATCCTCACCCTAACCCTAAACCTCACCCTAACACTTACCCTCATCCGACCCCTAATCTTAACCCTAACACTAACCCTCACAAAAACCCTAACCCTAAACTCACCCTAACCTTAACCCTAACCCTAAACCTCAACATAACCCTAACCCTCACTCTCAAAGTAACCCTAAACCTAACCTTGACCCTCACCCTTACCATAACCCTCACTCTAACCCTATCACTCACCCTAACACTTACCCTCACCCTAACACTAACTCTAATCCTAACCCTCACCCTCAACTTAACCGGAACCCTAACCCTAACACTAACAACAACCCTAACCCTAAACCTAACAAAAACCCTAACCCTAACCCTAAACCTCACCCTAATCATTACCCTCACCCTAAACCTAACCCTCACACTAACACTTACTCTCACCTTAACACTAACCTTAACCCGAACACTAAGCCTCACACTAAATCTAACAATCACCCTAACCCTAAACCTCACGCTAACACTAACCCTAAACCTCAACCTAACCCTAGCCCTAAACCTAATACTCATCCTCACGGTAAACCTCACACTAAAGCTAACACTAATCATCAATCTAAACCTCACCCTCACCCTAACCCTAACCCTAACCCTAACTCTCACCATTACCGTGACCCTCACCCTCAGCCTAACCCTCACCTTACCCTTACAGTCACCCACAACCCAACCCTCACCCTAAGCCTAACCTCACCCTAACACTAACTCTACCCCTAAACCTCACCCTAATGCTAACTCTAACCCTAACCCTAACACTAAACCTCACACTAACCCTAACCCTAACCATCACCCTCAACCTCACGCTCAGCTTAAACCTAAGCCTAAGCCAAACCTTTACCCTAACCCTCAGCCTCACCCTAGCCCTCACACTAACATAAATCCTAACTCTAACCCTAAACCTAACCTCACCCTCACCGTAAACCTTACCCTAACCCTCACCCTAACACTAAATCTAATCTTAACCCTAAATCTCAAACTGACCCTAACCCTCAACCTCACCGTAACCCTTACCCTAACCCACACTCTAACCTTAAACTTAACTTGAATCTTTCTCTCACCCTAACCCTACCCTAACTCTCACCCTAACCCTAACATTAAACCTCACCCTCACCCTAAAACTCACCCTTGCCCTAACGCTAACCGTAACCCTAAAACTCACCCTAACCCTAACATTCACCCTCACCCTCAACCTCAACGTAACTCTAGCCCTAACCCTAACAATAACACTAACCCTAACTCTAACCCTAACCCTCACCCTTTCCCTCAGCCTCACCCTCACTGCAAACTTAAACCTAACCATAGCACTAACAATAAACCTAACCCTAAGCCTAAGCCTAACCCTAGCTCTAATTCTCTCCCCCACAGACACCCTCAGCCTAACCCTAAGCCTAAACTTAACCCTTACCCTAACCCTCACTGTAACCCTAAACCTAACACTGACACTAACCATAAACCTAACCCTAAATCTAACCCTAAACCTAAACCTAATCCTCAGTCTCACCTGCACCCTAACCCAAACTCTAACCCTAACCCTCACCCTAACTCTAAGCCTAATCCTAACCCTAACCTTATGCCTCACAATCACCCTCACCCTAACCCTAATCCTAAACCTAACCCTATCCCTAACTTTAACCCTCACCCTAACCCTTACCCTAGCCCTCACCCTAACCCTAAACCTCATCCAAACCTGACACTAACCATAAGCCTAACCCTAACCCTAACCCGCACCCTAAACCTCACCCTCATGCTCGGCCTAAGCCTAAGCCTAACCCTAACCCTAAACCTCACCCTAATCCTAACACTCACCCTAACTCTAACCCTTAATATCACCCTCACCCTAACCCTAACTCTAACCCTAAACCTACCCCTAACAATAACCCTAACTCACCCTAACCATAATCCTCACCCTAACCCTAAAGCTCACCCTAACACTTACCCTCACCCTACCCCTAATCTTAACCCTAACACTAACCCTCACAATAACCCTAACCCTAAACTCACCCTAACCCTAACCCTAACACTAACCCTCAACCTAACCCTAACCCTAACGCTCAATGTAACCCTAACCCTAACCCTGACCCTCACCCTAATCATAAACCTCACCCTAACCCTATCCCTCACCCTAACACTTACCCTTACCCTAACACTAACCCTAATACTAATCCTAACCCTATCCCTAACACTCACCCTCACAGTAACCGTAACCCTAACCATAATCCTAACAAAAACCCTAAACCTAACCCTCACCCTAACCATTACCCTCACCCTAAACCTAACCCTCACCCTAACCATTACCCTCACCCTAAACCTAACCCTCACCCTAACACTTACCCTCACCTTAACACTAACCGTAACCCGAACCCTAAGCCTCACACTAACACTAACCCTAAACCTCAACCTAACCCTAGCACTAACCCTAACCCCAACACTAATCCTCACGGTAAAACTCAAAGTAACCCTAACACTAATCCTCAATCTAACCCTCACCCTCACCCTAACATTAACATTAAAGCCCACATTAACCGTAACCCGAAACCTCACCTGCACCCTCACCTTCACCATAACCCTAACCCTAACCCTAAAAATAACACTAACACTAACCCTAACCATCAACCTAACCCCTATCCTCACCCCAACCCTCACTCTCAGCCTAACCCAAAGTCTAAGCCTAACCCTCACCCTAACCCTCACCCTAACCCTAACACTAAACCTAACCCTAACCCTAAACCTCAACCTAACACTCACCCTCACCCTCACCCTAACCTTAACACTACCCCAAAACTTAAACCTCACCCTAACACTCCCCCTAACCCTAACTCAAACCTAAACCACATCCATACCCTAACCCTTACCCTTACCCTCACCCTAAACCTAACCCTAACCCTAAACCTCAACTTAACCCTAACCCTCACCCTCACCCTCAACCTAAACATAACTCTAACCCTAACCCTAACAATAACATTAAAACCTAACCCTAACCCTCACCATAACTCTCACCCTCAGCCTCAACCTCACGGCAAACTTAACCCTAACCATAGCACTAATGATAACCCTAAAACTAACCCTAACGCTAATACTCACCCCCACCCTCACATTCAGCCTAACCCTAAGCCTAACCCTATCCCTAACACTAAGCCTCACCATAACCCTGACCCTATCCCTAACCCTAACCCTAAACCTAACCCTACCACTAACCCTAAAACTCACCCTAACAATCACCCTAACCCTCAGCCTAACCCTAACCCTAACCCTCAACCTCACCCTAGCCCTCACCCTAAACTTAATTCTAATGCTCACCCTCACCCTAACCCTAACCCTCATCCTCACCCTAAACCTCAAACTAACCCTAAACCGAATCCTCAATCTAACCCTCACCCTAACCCTAACCCTAAACTTTACCCTAACCCTCACCCTTCTCTTAAACCTCAACCTCAGCCTAAACCTCACCATTACTCTTACCATCATAATTACCCTAAACCTCACCCTAACCCTAAATCTCATCCTTACAATCACCTTAACCTAAAACCTACACAGCACCCTAACACTAACCCTCACTCTCAACCTCATGCTCAGCCTGACCCTAAGCCTAAGCCTTACCCTAAACCTCAACCTAAGCCTAACCCTCACCCTCACTGTAACACTAACCCTCATCCTAACCCTCACCCGAACCCTAATCCTAACCGTAAACCTTACCCTAAAACTAACCATAACCCTCACCATCCCCCTAGCTCCCACCCTAAAACTAATCCTAACCCTAATCCTCACCATAAACCTAAACATAACTGAACCATAACTCTCACCCTAACCCTAACCCTAACCCTCACCCTAACCCTATCCCTAACCCTCACACTCACCCTAAACCTAACCCTAATCCTAACCCTAACCCTAACACTAACCCTAACCCTAACCCTAAACATAACCCTCCACTCACCTTAACCCTAACCCTAAGCCTAACCCTAACCCTAAACCTCACCCTCACCCTAAACCTCACCCTAATCCTAATCCTAAACCTCAGCCTCACACTAACCCTAACCCTAAACCTCACCCTCATCCTCACCCTAACACTAAATCTAACCCTAAACCTCACACTCACCCTAACCCTAAATCTAACCCTACCCCGAAACCTAACCCTAACTCTAACCCTAAACCTCTCCCTAGCCCTCACCCTAACCCTAACCATAAATCTAAACCTAACCCTAACCCTCACACTCAATCGCAACCTCACCCTCACAGTAACTCTAACCCTAACTCAAAACCTAAGCCTACAACTTACTCTAACCTTAACGCTAGTACTAACCCTAACCCTCACCCTCACCTTAACTCTAACCCTAACCCTAACCCCACCCTAACCCTAACTCTCACCAGCACCCTCACCCTCACTGTAACTCTAACCCTTACCCTAACAATAACACTAACCCTAACCCTAAACATCACCCTAACCCTAATCCTCAACCCCATCCTGACACTCAGCCTAACCCTAAGACTAAGCCTAACTCTCCACCTAACCCACACACTCACGCTCACCCAAAGCCTAAACCTAAATGTAGCCCTATCGCTAAACCTCAACCTAAACCTCACCCTCACCCTAACTCTAACCCTAACGCTAAACCTCACCCTAACCCTACCCCAAACCCTAAATCTAACCCTAAACCTCACCCTCACCCTCACCCTCACCCTAACCCTAAACATAATCCTAAACCTCATTCTAACCCTAACCCTAACCCTCACCCTCAAACTTAACCACACTGTAATTCTAACCGTAACCCTAAAAATAACAGTAACCCTAACCCTCACCCTAACCCTAACCAAACCCTCACCCTCAGCCTCACCATCACTGCAAACTTAACCCTAAACATAACACTAACAATAACCCTAACCCTAACCATAACCATAAACCTAATCCTCACCCCCACCTTCACCCTCAGCCTGACCCTAACTTAACCCTAACCCAAATCCTAACCCTCACCGTAACCCTAACCCTAACCCTAAACCTAACACAAACTGTAACCCTAAACCAAACCCTAAACCTAACACTAATCCTCAGCCTCCCCCTCCCCCTAACACAAACCCTAACACTGACCCTCACCATAACCCTCACGCTAACCCTCCTCCTAACCCTATATCTAACCCTAAACCTCACCCTCACACTAACACTAACCCTAACCCTAACCCTAAACCCCAATCTAATCCTAATCCTAACCCTCCCCCTCCCCCTCACCGTAACTCTAACCCTAACCCTAACAATATCACTAACCCTAACCGTAACCCTAAACCTAACCCTAATCCTCAGCCTTACTCTCACCCTAACCCTAACCATAACCATAACGGTAACCCTAAACCTAAGCCAAACCCTAACCCTAACCCTCACACTCACACTCACCCTAACCCTAATCCTAAACCTAATACTATACCTAACACTAACCCTCACCCAAAGCCTCACACTAGCCTTCACCCTAAACATAATCCTAACGATAAACATCATCCAAACATTCACCATAACCCTAAACCTAACCTTCACCCTAACCCTAACCCTAACCCTCACCCACATGCTCGTCCTAAGCCCAAGCCTAACACTAACCAAACCATAAAACTAACCCTAAACCTAACCCTCATCCTAACCCTCACCGTAACCCTAAGTCTAACCCTAAACTTCACCCTCACCCTAAACCTAACTCTACCCTAACCCAAGCCCTAAACCTCACAGTAACACTAACCCTAACCCTCACCCTCATCCTCAATGCAACCCAAATTCTAACCCTAACCCTAACAGTAACCCTAACACTAATCCTAACCCTCACCCTTACCATAACCCTCATCCTCACACAAACCCTCACCCTAACACTTACACTCACCCTAACACTAACCCTAATCCTAACACAAACACTCACACTAACACTAACCATCACCCTAACCCTAAACCTCACCCTAATCCTAAACCTAACCCTCACCCTAACCCTGACCCTCATCCTCACCCTAAACCTCACACTAACCGAACACTAATCCTCAATCTATCCTTCACTCTCACCCTACCCCTAACCCTAACATTCACCCTAACCCTAACCCTCACACTAAACCTCACCCTAACCCTAACTCTACCCCTAAACCTCACCCTCACCCTAACCTTACCTCTAACACTAACCCTAACACTAAAAACCTCACCCTAACCTTAACCCTAAACCTCAGCCTCAACCTCACCGCAAATCTAAAACTAAACCTACCAATAATACTAACCCTCGACCTAACCCTAACCCTCACCCTAAACCTAAACCTTACCCTCACCCACAAACTGGGCCTAAGTCTAAACCAAAGCCTAAGCCTAAACCTAACCCTAACCCTCACCCTAGCCCTAACCCTAACACTAACCCTAACTCTAACCCTAATCCTCACCCTTGCCCTAACCCTAACTCTAACCCTAACCCTAAACCTAAACGTCATCCTAACCCTAACCCTAACAATAACGCTAACACTAACCTTAACCCTACCCTAACGCTACCCCTAACCCTAACACTAAACCGAAACCTAACGCTAACCATAAACATAACCATAACCCTCACCCTAGCCCTAACCTCACCCTAACACTAACCCCAATCCTCACACTCACACTGGCCCTAACCCTAACCCTAACTCACACCCTCACCCTAAACCTCATCCTAACCCTAAACTTACCCTGAACAATAACTCTCACCCTAACCCTCACCCTAACCCTAACCCTCTCCCTTACCATAACGCTCAACCTAGGCCTAACCCTCATCTTGACCCTTACAGTCACCCCCACCTTAACCCTCACCCTAAACCTAAACCTCATCCTAACACTCACCCTAACCCTAACTCTACCCCTAAACCTCACCCTCGCCCTAACCCTAACTCTAACCCTAACCCTAACACTATAAACCTCACCCTAAGCTTAACCCTAACCCTCACCCTCACCGTAACCATCACCCTAACACTAACCTTAAAAATAACACTAACCCTCAACCTAATACTAAACCTCACCCTCACCCTAACCCTAATCCTAACCCTAACCCTCACCCTAAACCTAACCCTCCCCCTTCCGTAATCCTAACCCTCAACCTAACCCTAATCCTAACCCTAACCCTCATCATGACCCTCCCCATAACCCTTACCCTAACCCTCACCCTAACCCTAACCCTCACCCTCACCATCACCCTCAGCCTAAAACTAAGCCTAACCCTAAACCTAAACCTAACCCTTACCCTCACCCTAACCCTAACACTAACCCTAACCCTAACCATCACCATAACCCTCACCCTAACCCTATATCTAACCCTAAACCTCACCCTAACCCTAACACTAAGCCTAACCCTAAACCCCACCCTAACCCTAACGCTAACCCTCACTCCCAACCTCAACCTCACTGTAACTCTAACCCTAAACCTAAGAACAGCACTAACCCTAACCCTAATCATCACCCTAACTTTAATACTTACCCCCACTGTCACCCTCAGCCTAAACCTGAGCCTAAGCCTAACCCTCACCCTAACCCTCACACTCACCATCCCCCTAACACTAATCCTAAACCTACCCCTATCCTTAAACCTCAAATTATACCTCACCCTCACCCTAACCCTAACACTAAACCTAGCCCTCAATTTCACCCTAACCCTCCCCCCTCAATCTAACTCTAACCCTAAACCTCACCCTAACCCTAACCATTACCCTAAACCTAAACTTCACCCTAAACCTAAACCTCACCCTCACCCTCAACCTCACCTTAACTGTAACCCTAACCCTAACAATAACACTAATCCTAACCCTAAACTTAACCTTAACACTAAACATAACACTAAAACTAACCCTAAACCTAACCCTAAACCTAAACCTCAACCTAACCCTACTCCTCAGCCTCACCCTCACCCTAACCAAACCCTAACCCTAACCCTCACCTTAACCCTAAGCCTAACCCTAATGCTAACCCTAACCCTCACACTAACCCTAATCCTAAATCTAACCCTATCCCTAACCCGAATAATCATCCTAACCCTATCCCTTGCCCTCACCGTAACTCTAATCCTAACCCTAAAAATCATCCTAAACCTCACCTGAACCCTAACATTAATCCTCACCCTAAACCACACCCTAACCCTCACACACATGCTGGGCCTAAGCCTAAACCAAAGCCGAAGCCTAACCCTGACCCTAAACCTCACCCTAACCCTAACCCTAACACTAAACCTAACTCTAACCCTAAACCTCACCATTACCCTAACCCTAACACTAAACCTAACTCTAAACCTAAACCTCATCCTAACCCTAACCCTAACAATAACCCTAACCCTAACCTTAACCCTACCCTAATCCTACCCCTAACCCTATCACTAAACCTAACCCTAACCCTAACCATAACCATAACCATAACCCTCACCCTAACCCTAACCTCACCCTAACACTAATCCTAATCCTCCCTCTCACCCTAGTCCTCACCCTAACCCTAACCCTCATCCTCACCCTAAACCTCACCCTAACTCTAAACTTAACCTGAACACTGACTCTCACCCTAATCCTAACCCTAACCCTAACCCTCACCCTTACCATAACCCTCACCCTAGGCCTAACCCTCATCTTTACCCTTACCGTCACCCCACCTTAACCCTCACCCTAACCCTAACCCTCACCCTAACCATAACCCTAACCCTATATCTACCCTGAAACCTCACCCTAACCCTAACCCTAACACTAACACTAACACTAAAAACCTCACCATAAACTTAACCCTAACCGTCACCCTCACCGTAACCCTAACCATAACCCTAACAATAACCCTAACCCTAACCTTAATCCTAACCCTCACCCTCACCCTAACCCTAATTCTAACCCTAACCCTCACCCTAACCCAAACCCTCACCCTTCCGTATCGATTACCCTCACCGTAACCCTAACCCTAACCCTCACCCACATGCTGGGCCTAAGACTAAACCAAAGCCTAAGCCTAACCCTAAACCGAACCCTCTTGCTAACCCTAACCCTAACACTAACGCTAACTCTAACCCTAAACCTCACCCTTACCCTAAGCCTAACTCTAACCCGGACCCTAAACCTAAACCTCATCCTAACCCTAACCCTAACAATAACCCTAACCATAACCTTAACCCTCCCCTGACCCTAAACCTAACCCTAACACTAAACCTGAACCTAACCCTATCCTTAACCTAACCATACCCCTCACTAACCCTAACCTCACCCTAACACTAAACCTAGTCCTCACCCTCACCCTAGCACTCACCCTAACCCTAACTCTCATCCTCACCCTAACCGTAACCCTCACCCTTACCATAACCCTCACCCTAGGCCTAATCCTCATCTTTACCCTTACCATCACCCCCACCTTAACCCTCACCGTAACCCTAACCCTCATGTTGACCCGCACTGTAAACCTAACTCTACCCCTAAACATCACCCTCACCCTAACCCTAACTCTAACCCTAACCCTAACACTAAAAACCTCACCCTAAACTTAACCCTAACCCTCACCCTCACCGTAACCATAACCCTAACCCTAACCCTAACAATAACCCTAACCCTAACCCTAATCCTAACCCTAACCCTAACCCTCACCCTTCCGTAAGCATAACCCTCACCCTAAACCTAATCCTAAACCTAACCCTCATCATAACCCTCCCCATAACCCCAATCCTAACCCTCACCCTAACCCTAACCCTCACCCTCACCCTCACCCTCACTGTAAGTCTAACCCTAACCCTAACAATAACACTAATCCTAAACCTAAATTAACACTAACCCTAATCCTAACACTCACCCTCACCCTACACCTAATTCTAACCCTCACCCTCACCATAACCCTAACCCTAACGTCATGGTAACACTAACTCTCATCCTAACACTCACCCTAACCCTAACCCTAACACTAAACCTCACCCAAACACTAACCCTAAAAATCACCATCACCCTAGCCCACACCCTAACATTAATCATAACCCTAATCCTTATCCTAACCCTCATACTAACCCTAGCCCTCACCCGAACCCTAACCCTAACCCTAAATTTAACCCAAACCCTATCTTTCTCCCTAAACCTAACCCTAACCCTCACCCTAACCCTAACCTTCACCCTCACCCTAACACTCACGCTAAACTTAACCCTCATCCTCACCCTAACCATCACCCTTATGGTAAAACTCACACTCAGCCTAAACCTCACAATTACCCTCCACATCACCCCCTCCCTAACCCTCACCCTAACCCTAACCCTCACCCTAACCCTCACCCTAACCCTCACCCTAACCCTAACTCTACCCCTAAACCTCACCCTCATCCTAACCCTAATCATAACACTAACCCGAAACCTCGCCCTAACCCTAACCCTAACCTTCACCCTCACATTCACCCTCACCCTAACCCTAAATCTAACACTAACCCTCACCCTAACCCTCACCCTCAGACTCAACCTAATTCTAACTCTAACCCTAACACTCATCCTAACCCTCACCCTAACCCTAACCCTCACCCTCACACGCACCCTAACCCTAACCCTAACACTCAACCTAACGCTAACCCTCGCCCTCACCATAACCCTTACCCCAACCCTCACCCTAACCCTAAACTTAACCCGAACACTAACCCTCACCCTAACCCTAACCCTCAACCTCAAATTCACCCTCAGCCTAATCCTAAGCCTAACCCTAAACCTAAACCTAACACACACGTTCACCCTCACCCTAAACCTAATCCTAACCCTAAACCTAACCCTCACCCTCACCCTAACCCTAAAACTAACCCTAACCATAACCCTCACCCTAACCACCCCCCTAACCCTATATCTAAACTGAAACCTCACCCTCACCCAAACCCTAACCCTAACCCTAACCCTAAACCCCACCCTAATTTTAACCCTAAATCTCACCCTCATCCTCACTCTCAGCCTAACCCTAAGCTTAAGCCTAACCCTTACACCCTAACCCTTACACTCACCCACACCCTAACCCTAATCCTAACCCTAAACCTATCCCTAAACCACATCCTAACCCTGCCGCTCTCCCTAACCCTAACACTAACCCTAACCCTGAACTTCACCCTAACCCTCCCCCTAAAACTAACTCTAACCCTAAACCTCACACTCACCCTAACCCTAACCCTAAACCTAACCCCAAATCTCACCCTAAACCTCATCCTAACACTAACTCTCACCCTCACCCTCAAGCTCACCGTAACTGTAAACCTAACCCTAACAATAACACTAACCCTAACCATAACCCAATGTCTAACCATAACACTCAACCTCAAACTCAACCTCACTGCAAAATTAACCCTAACCATAACACTAACAATAACCAGAACCGTAAACCTAACCCTAATCCTCACCACCACCCTCAACCTCAGCCAAAACCTAACGCTAAACCTAACCCTAACCCTAAACCTAACCCTAAAACTAACCCTAACCCTAACCCTTAACCAAACCCTAATCCTCAGCCTCAACCTCACCCTAACCCAAACCCTAACCCTAACCCTAACCCTTACCCTAGCCCTAACCCTAACCCTAATCCTAACCCTAAACCTCATCCTAACCCTCACCCTCACCCTAACCCTAACCCTCACCCTAGCCCTCACTCTAACCCTAACACTAACCCTAACTCTAACCTTAAACCTCACTCTCACCCTAACCCTAATTGTAACACTAACCCTAAACCTAAACCTCATCCTAACCCCAACCCTAATCCTCACCCTCAACGTAACCTTAACCCTAACCCTAACCCTAACAATAAACCTAACTCTAACACTCACCCTAAACAGAACCCTCACCCTAACCCAAACCCTCAACCTAACACTTACCGTAACCCTAACACTAACTCTAACCCTAACCCTAACCCTCACAATAACCCTAACCCTAACCCTAAACCTCAACCTAACCCTCAACCTCACACTAACCTAACACTAACCCTAAACCTAAACCCCACCCTAACCCTAACCCTAACCCTCACCGCCAACCTCACCCTCACAGTAACTCTAATTCTAACCCTAACAATAATACTAACCCTAACCCTTACTATCCCCCTAACCCTAATCGTCACCCCCACCCTCACCCTCAGCCTAACCCTCACCCTAAGCCTAACCATCACCCTAACCCTCACACTCACCCTCACATGATACCTAATCCTAAACCTAACCATATCCCTAAAACTCAACCTAACCCTCATCCTCACCCAAACCCTAAACCTAAACCTGACTCTTACCCTCCCCCTAACCCTAACTCTACCCCTAAACCTCACCCTCACGCTAACTCTAACCATAACCCTAACCCTAAACCTCACCGTACACCTCACCCTAAACCTAACCCTCACCCTCACCCTCACCCTAACCTTAACTCTAACCCTAACCCTAACAATAACTTTAACCCTAACCCCCACCCTAACCCTAACCCTAATCCTAACCCTAACCCTCATCCTAACCCTTACCCTAAAACTAACCCTAACCCTTACCCTCACCCTCACCCTCACCCTAAACCAAACCCTAACCCAAAACCTCAACCTAACACTAACCCTCACCCTCACTGTAACCCTTACCCAATACTCATTCTAAACCTAAACATAACCGGAACCCTATCTCTCACCCTAAGCCTAAGCCTAACCCTCACCCTAACAATAACCCTCACCCTCACCATCACCCTAAGCCTAACCCTACCCCTAACCCTAAAAGTCACACTTACCCTAACCCTAAACCTAATCCTAATCCTAACCTTAACCCTAAACCTCACCTCACCCTAACCCTCACCTTAAGCCTAACTCTAACATTAATCCAAACCCTAACCCTAACCCTAAACTGCACCCTAACACTAACCGTAACCCTCATCCTCACCTTAGGCCTTACCCTAACCCTAACCCTCATCCTCACCCTAAACCTCACACGAACCCTAACACTAATCCTCAATCTAACCCTCACCCTCACACTCAGCCTAATCCTATCCCTCCCCGTAACACTAACGCTAACCCATTCAATAACCCTCACACTCAGCCTAACCCTCACCTTTACCTTACCATCACTCCCACCTTAACTGTCACCCTAAGCCTAACACTCACCCTAACCCTAACTCTACCCCTGAACCTCACCCTCACCCGAATCCTAACTCTAACCGTAACCCTAACACTAAATCTCACCTTAACCCTAACCCTCACCCTCAACCTCATTCTCAGCCTAAGCCTAAGCCTAACACTTACCCTAACCCTCACCCTCACCCAAGCCCTCACCTTAATCCTAATCCTAACCCTAACTCTCATCCTAACCCTCACCCTAAGCCTAAACCTAACAATCACCCTAACCCTAATCCACACCCCCACACTCACTCTCAGCCTTACCCTAAGCCTAAGCCTAATCCTAAGCCTAACCCTCACACTAACCCTCACCCTAACCCTAATCCTAACACTAACCCTAACCCTAACCCTTAACCTCAACCTAACCCTCACCCTAACCTTAACCCTAACACTTACCATAACCCTCAACGACACCCTAGCCTTCACCCTAACCCTCACCCTAACGGTAATCCTAACCCAAACCCTAAATCTAACCCTAAACCTCACACTCACCCTAACCCGTACCCTAACCCTAACCCTAAACCTCACTCTAAACCTAACACTAAACATAACTCCCACCCTCAGCCTCGCCCTCACCACAAACTTAACCCTAACCATAACACTAACAATAACCCTAACCCAAACCCTAACCCTCACCCTAACCATAACACTAACTCTAACCCAAAAACTCTGCCTAACCCTGCCCCTTAACCTAACTCTAACCCAAAACCTCACCCTCACCCTAACACTAACCCTAACCGTAATCCAAAACCTCACCCTAAACCTCAGCCTAACCCTAAACCTAACCCTCACCCTAATCCTAAGCCTAACCCTAACCCTCAAACTAAGCCTAACCTTCAAACTCAACGTAATCCTAACCCTAAATCACACCCTAACCCTAAACTCGAACCCTAACTCTCACTCTAACCCTACCCCTAACCCTTACCCTAACCCTAATCCTCACTCTCACCCTCACCCTAATCGTAAGCCTAACCCTAACCCTCAACCTAACCCTAACACTCACGCTCACCGTGACACTAACCCTTACACTCACCCTAACCCTTACCCTAATCCTATTCCTAACACCAAGGCTAACACTCACCAAAACCCTAAATCTAACACTAACACTAACCCTAACCTTCACCCTCAGCCTCACCCTAACCCTATCTCTAACATTAAACCTTACCCTCACCCTTACCCTAACCCTAAACTTAAACCTAAACGTCACCCTAACGCTAACCCTAAAACTCACCCTCACCCTAGCCCTCAATCTAAGACTAATCCTAACCCTAACCCTCATCCTACAACTCACACTAACATGAACCCTAACCCACACTGTAACCCTTACCCTAAACCTCTAACCCTAAACTTAACCCGAACCCTAACTCTCACCCTAACCCTAACCCTAACCCTCACCCTAACAATAACCCTCACCCTCACCATCACCCTCAGACTAAACCTAAGCCTAACCCTAACCCTAACCCTAAACCTCACACTCACCCTAACCGTAATCCAAATCCTAATCCTAACAAAAATCCTAACACTCACCCTCACCCTAACCCTAATCCTAAACCTAACCATCAACCTACCCCTAACCCTCACCCTCACCGTAACGCTATCCCTCATCCTAACCCTCACCCAAACCCTAACCCTATCCGTAAACCTTACCCTAAAACTAACCCTCACCCTCACCATCACCCTAGCCCCAAACCTAAACCTAATCCTAACCCTAATCCTCACCCTAACCCTAAACTTATCAGAACCCTAACTCTCACCCTATCCCTAACCCTAACCCTCACCCTAACCCTAACCCTATCCCTCACACTCACCCAAACCCTAACACTAATCCTAACCCTAACCCTAAACCTCACCCTCCCCCTAACCTCACCCTAACCCTAACCTAACCCTAACACTAATCCGAACCCTAACCCTCACCCTCAGCCTCACCCTAACCCTAAATCTAACCCTAAACCTCACATCACCCTAACCCTAAATCTAACCCTACCCCTAAATCTCACTACAAACCTAACCCTAAACATCTCCCTAGCCCTTAGCCTAATCCTAACCCTAAAACTAACCCTAACCCTCACACTCAACCGCACCCTCACCCTCACAGTAACTCTAACCCTAACTCACACCCTAACCCTAAATCCCACACTAGCCCTAAACCTAACTCTCACCAGCACCCTCACCCTCATCATAACTCTAACCCTTACCCTAACAATAACACTAACCCTAACCCTAACCATCTCCCTAACCCTAATCCTCACCACCACCCTGACCCTTACCCTAAACCTAAGCCTAAGTCTAACCCTCAACCTAACCCACACACTCACGCTCACCCTAAACCTAAACCTAAACGTAACCCTATCCCAAAACCTCAAACTAACCCTCACACTCACCCTAACCCTAACACTAACCCTAACCCTAAACCTCACCCTATCCCACCCCCAAACCCTAACTCTAACCCTAAACCTCACCTTCACCCTAACCCTAACCCTAATCCTAAACCTCATTCTAACCCTATCCCTCACCCTCACCCTCAACTTCACTGTAATTCTAACCCTAAACCGAAAAATAAGAGTAACCCTAACACTCACCCTAACCCTAATCATAACCCTCAACCTCAGCCTCAACCTCACTGCAAATTTAACCCTAACCATAACACTAACAATAACCCTAACCCTAACACTAACACTAACCCTAAATCTAACCCTCAACCTAACCCTCCCCCTAAACCTAACTCTAACCCTAAACCTCACACTCACCCTAACCCTAATCCAAACACTAACCCTCAACCTAACCCTAACCCTAACCCTAACCCTCACCCTAACACTAACCCTAACTCTCACCCTCACCCTACCCCTCAACCTAACCCTAATACTAATTCTAAACCTCATCCTAACCCTCAACCTAACAATAACCCTAACCCTCACCCTAACAATAATCCGCACCCTCACCATCACCCTCAGCCTAAAACTTAGCCTAACCCTAACCCTAAACTTAAAACTCACACTCACCCTAACCCTAACACTAATCCTATTACTAACCCTCACCCTCACCCTCACCATAACTCTAACCCTAACTCTAACAATAACACTAATCCCAACCCTAAAACAAACCCTAACACTAATCCTAAACCTAATCCTAACACTCACCCTCAACCTAACCCTAATCCTAACACTAACCCTCACCCGAACCATAACCCTAACCATAAACCTTACCCTAAAACTAACCCTAACCCTCACCCTCAAGCTAGCACTCACCCTAACGCTAATCCTAACCCTAATCCTCACCCTAAACCTAAACTAAACCTAAAGCTAACTCTCACACTAAACCTAAACCTAACCCTCAACCTAACCCTAACCCTCACCCTCACCCTCACCCTCACCCTAAGCCTAATGCTAACCCTAACCCTAACCCTCACACTCACCCTAACCCTAACCCTAATCCTAATCCTAACCCTAACCCTAAACCTCACCCTCACCCTAACCCTCAACCTAACCCTAACACGAACCGTAACCCTAACCCTCACCCTCAGCCTTATCCTAACCCTAACTCTAACACTAATCCTCACACTAAACCTAACCCTAACAAAAACCCTAAACCCTAAACCTCACCCTCACCCTAGCCCTTACACTAACACTAAACCTAACCCTGACCCTCATCCTCACACTCCCCCTAAACCTAACACTAACCCTCAACCTGACCCTAACCCTCACTCTCAAACTCACCCTCAGCTTAACCCTAAACCTAACCCTAACAAAAAAACTGACACTCACCCTAACCCTAATCCTATCCCTAATCCTAACCCTAACTCTGACCCCAAACCTAAACCTCACCCTCACCCTGACCATAATCCTAACCCTAACCCTCACCCTAACCCTAACCTAACACTAACCCTAACCCTAAACCTCAACCTAACCCTCCCCCTAACCCTAATTCTAACCCTAAACATCACACTCACCCTAACCCTAATCCAAACTCTAACCCTCAACCTAACCCTAACCTAACCCTAAACCTAAACCTCACCCTAACACTAACCCTAACTCTCACCCTCACCCTAGCCCTCAACCTAACCCTAATCCTAACTCTAAACCTCATCCCAACCCTCACCCTAACCCTAACTCTGAAACTCACCCTAACCCTAAACCTAACCCTAACCCTCAACTTAACCCTGACCCTCATGCTCAACTTAAGCCTACACTAACACTCAACCTAACCCTAAACTTAACCTGAACCCTAACTCTCACCCTAACATTAACCCTAAACCTCACCCTCACACTCACACTCAACCGCACCCTCACTCTCACAGTAACTCTAACCCTATCCCAAACCCTAACCCTAAACCTCACCCTAACCCTAACCCTAAAACTCACCCTCAACCTAGCCCTCACCCTAACCCTAATCCTAACCCTAACCCTCATCCTAACCCTCCCCATAACCCTAAAACTAACCCTCACCCTAACACTAACCCTCATCCCCACCCTCACCCTCGGCCTAATCCTAAGCCTAACCCTAAGCCTAACCCTAAACCTAACCCTAACCCTCACACTCACCTGCACCCTCACCCTCACAGTAACTCTAAGCCTAACCCAAACCCTAACCCTAAACCTCACTCTAACCCTAACCCTAACCGTAATCAAAACCTCACCCTAAACCTCAACTTTACCCTAACCCTAAGGCTCACCCTAATCCTATGCCTAACCCTAACCCTCAACCTAACCCTAACCCTCATGCTCACCGTAATCCTAACACTAACAATCACCCTAACACTAAACTTAACTCGAACCCTAACTCTCAAACTAACCCTATCCCTAAGACTTACCCTAACCCTAACCTTCACCCTCACCCTCACCCTAATCATAAGCCTAACCCTAACCCTCAACCTAACCCTAACACTCACGGTCACCGTAACCCTAACCCTCACACTCACCCAATACCTTACCCTAATCCTAATCCTAACACTAAGCCTAACCCTCACCCTCTCCCTCAGCCTCATCATAACCCTAACTCTAACACTAACACTAACCCTAAACCTAAACTTCAGCCTCAACCTAACCCTAACTCTCAGCCTCACCCTAACCCTAACCCTAACCCTAACCCTAAACCTCACCCTAATCCTAAACCTAAACCTCATCCTCAACCTAGCCCTCACCCTAACCCTAATCCTAAACCAAACCCTCATCCTAACCCTCACCGTAACAAAAACCCTAACCCTCACCCTAACAATAATCCACACCCTCACCCTCACCCTCAGCCTAAAACTTAGCCTAACCCTAACTCTAACCCTAAACCTCACACTCACCCTAACCCTAACACTAATCCTATTACTAACCCTCACCCTCACCTTACCATAACTCTAAACCTAACTCTAACAATAACACTAATCCTAACCCTAAACCTGACCCTAACCCTAATCCTAAACTTAATATTAACACTCAACCTCATCCTAACCCTAATCCTAACCCTAACCCTCACCCAAACCCTAACCCTAACCATAAACCTTACCCTAACACTAACCCTAACCCTCACCTGAACCCTAGCACTCACCCTAACCCTAATCCTAACCCTAATCCTAACCATAAACCTAAACTTAACCAAATGCTAACTCTCACACTAAACCTAAACCTAACCCTCAACCTAACCCTAACCCTCACCCTCACCCTCACCCTCACCCGAAGCCTAACCCTAACCCTAACCCTAACCCTCACACTCACCCTTACCCCAACCCTAATAGTAATCCTAACCCTAACCCTAAACCTCACCCTCACCCTAACCCTCACCCTAACCCTAACAATAACCCTAACCCTAACCCTCACCCTCAGGCATACCCTAACCCTAACTCTAATCGTAAACCCCACACTAAACCTAACCCTAACACAAACCCTAAACCTAAACCTCACCCTAACCCCAACCCTAAACCTCACCCTCACCCTAGCCCTTACACTAACACTAAACCTAAACCTGACCGTCATCCTCACACTCCCCCTAAACCTAACCTTAACCCTCACCTTAATCCTAACCCTCACTCTCAAACTCACCCTCAGCCTAACCCTAAGCTTAAGCCTAAACCTAACCATAACACACACTGGCCCTCAACCTGACCCTAATCCTATCCCTAACCCTAACCCTAACTCTAAACCTATCCCTAACCCTCACCCTCACCCTGACCCTAATCCTAACCCTAACCCTCACCCTAACCCTAACCTAACACTAAACCTAACCCTAACCCTCAATCTAACCCTCCCCCTAACCCTAACTCTAACCCTAAAACTCAACATAACCCTAACCCTAACCCTAACCCTAAACCTCACCCTAAAACTAACTCTAACACTCACCCTCACCCTAGCCCTCAACCTAACCCTAATCGTAACCCTAAACCTCATCCGAGCCCTCACCCTAACCCTAACCCTAAACCTCACCATAACCCGAACCCTAACCCTCCACCTCATGCTCGGCCTAGGCCTAAGCCTAAGCCTAAGCCTAACCCTAACCCTCACCCTATTCCTAACCCTAACACTAACGCTAACTCTAATGCTAAACCTCACCCTCACCCTACCCCTATCTCTAACCATGACCCCAAAAATAAACCTCATCCTAAACCTAACCCTAACCCACACCCTCACCCTCAGAGTAACCGTATAAACCTAACCCTAACCCTAACAATAATCCTAACCCTAAACCTAACCCTAACCCTAATCCTAAACCTAATCCTAACACTCACCCTCACCCTAACCATAATCCTAACCCTAACCCTGACCCGAATCCTAACCCTAATCATAAACCTTACCCTTACACTAACCCTAACCCTCACCCTCACCCTAGCACTCACGCTAACCCTAATCCTCACCCTAACCCTAAACTTAACCGAATGCTAACTCTCACACTAAACCCAAAACTAACACTCAACCTAACCCTAACACTCACTCTCACCCTCACCCTCACCCTAAGCCTAACCCTAAACCTGAACCTAACCCTCACACTCACCCTCACCCTCACCCTAAGCCTAATCCTAATCCTAACCCTAAACCTCACCCTCACCCTAACCCTCAACCTAACCCTAACACTAACCCTAACACTAAACTGCACCCTCAGTCATACTCTAACCCTAAACCTCAAACTAAACCTAACCCTAACACAAACCCTAAACCTAAATCTCACCCTAACCCCAACCCTAAACCTCACCCTCACCCTAGCCCTTACCCTAACACTAAACCTAACCCTGACCCTCATCCTCATACTCCCCCTAAACCTAACCCTAACCCTCACCCTAACCCTAACCCTCACTCTCAAACTCACCCTCAGCCTAACCCTTAGCTTAAGCCTAAACCTAACCCTAACACGCACACTGACCCTCACCTTAACCCTAATCCTATCCCTAACCCTAACCCTAACTCTAACCCTAAACCTAACCCTCACACTCACCCTGACCCTAATCCTAACCCTAACCCTCACCCTAACCCTAACCTAACAATAACCCTAACCCTAACCCTCAACCTAAACCTCCCCCATCACTAACTCTAACTCTAAACCTCACACTCACCCTAACCCTAATCCAAACCCTAACCCTCAAACTAACCCTAATCCTAACTCTAAAGCTCATCCTAACCCTCACCCTAACCCTAACTCTGAAACTCACCCTAACCCTAAACCTAACCCTAACCCTCAACCTAACCCTAACCCTCACGCTCAACTTAAGCCTAACCCTAACCCTCAACCTAACTCTAAACTTAGCCTGAACCCTAACTCTCACCCTAACACTAACCGTAAACCTACCCTCACCCTCACACTCACCCGCACCCTCACCCTCACAGTACCTCTAACCCTATCCCAAAACCTAACCCTAAACCTCACCCTAACCCTAACCCTAAAACTCACCCTCAACCTAGCCCTCACCCTAACCCTAATCCTAACCCTAACCCTCATCCTAACCCTCCCCATAACCCTAAAACTAACCCTCACCCTAACCCTAACCCTCATCCGCACCCTCACCCTAAGCCTAATCCTAAGCCTAACCCTAAGCCTAACCCTAAACCTAACCCTAACCCTCACACTCACCTGGACTGTCACCGTCACAGTAACTCTAAGCCTAACCCAAACCCTAACCCTAAACCTCAATCTAACACTAACCCTAACCCTAATCGAAAACCTCACCCTAAAACTCACCTTTACCCTAACCTTAACACTCACCCTAATCCTCATCTTAACCCTAACCCTAACCCTAAACCTAGCCCTAACTCTAACACTAACCCTCAACCTAACCCTCAACCTAACGCTCACCCTAACCTTAACCCTAAAACTAACCCTAAATCTAACCCTCGACCTAACCCTCCAACTAACCCTAAACCTAACCCTAAACCTTACAATCACACTAACCCTAATCCTACACCTAAACCTAAACCTCACCCTAACCCTAAACCTAACCCTCACCCTCACCCTCAAACTCACCATAACTCTAACCCTAACCCTAACAATAATACTAATCCTAACCCTAAACCTAATCCTAACCCTAACCCTAATGCTAACACTCACCCTCACCCTAACCTTAACACTTACCCTCACCGTAACCCTAACCGTCAACCTAACCCTCACCCTAAACCTAACCCTAACCTTAAACCTTACCCTAACGCTAACCCTAATCCTCACCCTCACCTTATCCCTCAACCTAACCCTAATCGTAACCCTAATCCTCATCCTAACCCTCACCCTCACCCTAAATCTAACCCTCACCCTAAACCTAGCCCTAACCCTCACCCTAACCCGAAACTTAACCTGAATCCTAACTCTCAAGCTAACCCTAAACCTAACCCTCAACCTAAAGCTAATCCTCACCCTGACCCTCTCCCTCAACCGAACCCTAAGCCTAAGCCTGACCCTAACCCTCATCCTAACCCTCCCCCTAACCCTTACCCAAACAATCACCTTAACCCTAACCCTCACCCTCAACCTCACCCTCACCCTAACCCTAAGCCTAACCCTACCACACACTCACCCTCACCCTAACCCTAATCCTAACCCTTACCCTCACCCTCAACCTCACCCTCAGTGTAACCCTAAGCCTTATCCCCTCACACTCATCCTAACGCTTACCCTAATCCTAATCCTAACCCCAACCCTCACCCTCACCCTCAGCCTCACCTTAAGCCTAACTCTAACCCTAAACCTCACATTCACCCTAATCCTAACCCTAACCCTAACCCTAAAACTCACCCTCACCCTAGCCCTCACCCAAACCCTAATCCTAACCCTAACATTCATCCTAACACTCCCCATAACGCTAACCCTAACCTCACCCTAACCCTAATCCTAAACCTAACATTCATCCTAACACTCCCCATAACCCTAACCCTAACCATCATCCTAACCCTAACCCTCACACTCACACTCACAATCAGCCTAACCCTAAGCCTAACCTTAAACCTAACTCTAACCCTAACCCTCACCCTAACCCTAAACCTAAACCTAACACTAACCCTAACCCTAAGGCTTACACTTTAGCCTCACCCTAACCCTAACTCTAACACTAAACCTCACCCTCACATAACACCATCCCTAACCCTAACCTGCAACCTCACCCTAACCCTAACACTAACCCTAACTCTAACCCTAAACCTCACCCGCACCCTGACCCTAACCCTGACCCTAAAATTCAACCTAACCCTAACCTTCATCCTCACCCTCAACCTCACCGTAATTCTAGCCCTAACCCTAACAATAACACTAACTCTAACCCTAACCCTAACCCTCAACCTCAGCCTCACCCTCACTGCAAACTTAACCCTACCCATAACACTAAACATAACGCTAAAACTAAGCCTAACCCTAACCCAAACTCTAATCCTCACCCCCACAGTCACCCTCAGCCTAACACTAAACCTAAACCTAACCCTCACCAAAACCCTAACACTAAAAATAACCCTAAACCTAAACCTACCCCTAAATCTAACCCTAAACCTAACCCAAATCCTCAGCCTCACCTGCACCCAAACTCAAACCTGAAACCTAACCCTCACCCTAACTCTAAGCCTAACCCTAATCCTAACCCTAAGCCTCACACTCACCCTCACCCTAACCCTAATCCTAAACCTACCCCTATCCCTAACCCTAACCCTCACCCTAACCCTCACGCTAGCCCTCACCATAACCTTAACCCTAACCCTAAACCTCATCCTAAACCTGACACTAAACATAACCCTAACGCTCACCCTAACGTGAATCCTAACCCTCACCCTCAAGCTCGGCCTAAGCCTAAGCCTAAGCCTAAGCCTAAGCCAAACCCGCACCCTAACCCTAAACCAAACACTAACCCTAATTCTAACACTAAATCTCACCCTCACCCTTACACTAACTCTAAACCTAACACTAACCCTAACAATAACCCTAACCCTCACCCTAAACATAATCCTCACCCTAACCCTAAACCTCACCCTAACACTTATCCTCACCCTACCACTAACCCTAACCGTAACACTAACCCTCACACTAACCCTAACCCTAATCCTAAACCTAACCCTCAACCTAAACCTAACACTCACGCTCAAGGTAACTCTAAACCTAACCCTCACCCTCACCGTAACCATAACCCTCACCCTCACCCTAACTCTCACACTAACACTTACCCGCACCCTAGCCCTAACCCTAATCCTAATCCTAACCCTAAACCTAACCCTCACCCTCACCGTAACCCTAACCCTAACCCTAAAAAACACCCTAACCCTAACCCTCACCCTAAACATTACCCTCACCCTAAACCTAACCCTCACCCTAACACTTACCCTCAACTTAACACTAACCGTAATCCGAACACTAATACTCACACTAACCATAACCATCACCCTAAACCTAAACCTCACCCTAACACTAACCCTAAACCTCAACCTAACCCTAGCCCTAACCCTAATCCTAACACTAATCCTCAATCTAACCCTCACCCTCACCCTAACACTAACCCTAACACTCACCCTAACCCTAACCCTCACCCTTACCGTAACCCTCACCCTCAGCCTAACCCTCACCTTTCCCTTACTGTCACCCCCACACTAACCCTCACCCTAAGCCTAACCCTGACCCTAACACTAACTTTACCCCTAAACCTCACCCTCAAACTAATGCTAACTCTAACCCTAACCCTAACACTAAACCTCACACTAACCCTAACCCTAACCCTCACCCTCACCCTAGCCTTCACCCTAACACAAATCGTAACCCTAAACCTCAACCTAACCCTAACCCTCACCCTCACCGTAACCCTTACCCTAACCCTAACCGTCACCCTCACCCTAACCCTACTTTTAACCCTAAACCTCAACCTAACCCTAACCCTCAACCTTACCGGAACTCTGACCCTAAGCCTCACCCTAACTCTAAACTTATCCTGAATCCTACTCTCACCCTAACCCTAACACTAACTCTCACCCTAACACTAACCCTAAACCTCAACCTCACCCTAACCCTAATCCTAACCCTAACCCTCATCCTAACCCTTCCCGTAACCCTAAATCTAACCATCACCCTAACCCTAATCCTGACCCCCCTCACCCTCAAACTAACCCTAAGCATAAGCCTATCCCTAACCCTCACACTCACCCTAACCCTAGACCTCACCATAACCAGAATCCTAACCCTAACCTTCATCCTAACCCTCCCCATAACCCTAACCCTAATGCTCACCCTAACCCTAACCCTCACCCTTACTCTAACCCTCAGCCTAACCCTAAGCCTAACCCTAACCCTAGCCCTAACCCCAAAACTCACACTCACTCTAACACTAATGCTAATCCTAATCCTAACCCTAACCCTCATCCTCAAACTCAGACTAACCCTCACCCTAACCCTAACCCTACACCTAACACTAACCCTAACCCTGACCCTCAACCTCAGCCTCACCCTATCCCTAACTATAAACCTAAACCTCACCCTCACCCTAACCCTAACCCTAAACTTCACCCTAAAAATAAACCTAAACCTCACCCTCACCCTAGCCCTTACCCTAACCCTCATCCTAACCCTACACCTCATCTTAACCCTTCTCCTAACCCTAAACCCCACGCTCAACCTCACCCTCAGCCTAACCCTAAGCCTAACCCTAAACCTAACCCTAACACACACACTCCCCCTCACTCTAACCCTAATCCTATACTTAACCCTAACCCTAACACACCACCTAACTCTCACCCTAACCCTAACCCTAACCCTAACCTTAAAACTAACCTTGTCCGTAACCCTAACTCTAGCCCTAAACCTCACCCTTAGCCTAATCCTAAGCCTAACGCTAATCCTAACCCTAACCCTAACCCTAATCCTAATCCTAAACTTCACCCTAACCCTCACCCTCATCCTAAGCCTCACCCTAATCCTAACCGTAAACCTAACACTAATCCTAACCCTAACCCTCACCCTCAGCCTCACCCTAACCCTAACTCTAACTCTAAACCTCACCCTCACCATAACCCCAAACCTAACCCTGACCCGAAACCTCACCCTAACCCTAACACTAACCCTAACTCTAACCATAACCTCACCCTCACCCTAACCCTAAGCCTAACCCTAAAACTCATCCTAACCCTTACTTTCACCCTCACTCTCAACCTCACCTTAATTTTAGCCCTAACCCTAAAAATAACACTAACCCTAACACTAACCCTAACCCTAATCCGCAGCCTCACCCTCACCGCAAAGTTAACCCTAACCATAACACTAACAATAACCCTAACCCTAAGCCTAACCCTAACTCTAATCCTCACCCCCACAGTCACCCTCAGCCTATCTCTAAGCCTAACCCTAACCCTCACCCTCACCATAACCCTAAACCTAACCCTAACCATAACACTAACCCTAACCCTAAACCTAACCCTAAATCTAACTCTAAACCTACCCTAATCCTCAGCCTCACCTGCACCCTAAACTAAACCCTAACCCTAACCTTCACCCTAACTCTAAGCCTAACCTTAACCCTAAACCTAAGCCCCACCCTCACCCTCACCCTAAACCTAATCCTAAACCTAACCCTACCCCTCACCCTAACTCTAACCCTAACCCTAAACCTCATCTTAACCGTAACACTAACCCTAACTCTAACCCTAAATCTCACCCTCACCCTAACCCTAACTTTAACCCTAACCCTAATAATAACCCTAACCCTCACCCTAACCATAGTACTCACCCTAACCATAAACCTCACCCTCACACTTACCCTCATCCTAGCCCTAACCCTAACCCTAACACTAACCCTCACACTAACCCTAACCCTAACCTACCCTTAACCCTAACCCTACACCTAACACTAACCCTAACCCTGACCCTCACACTTAGCCTAACCCTAAGCCAAAATCTAAACCTAACCCTAACCCACACACTCACATTCACCCTAACCCTAATCCTAACCCTAAACCTAACCCTCAACCTAACGCTGATCCTAACCCTGACTCTAACCCTAAACCTCACCCTCACCCTCACCCTAACTCTAACCCTAACCCAAACCCTAAACCTCACCCTAAAACTAACTCTAACCCTCAACCTAACCATAACCATAAACATAAACCTTACCATAATAATAGCCCTAACACTAATCCTAAACCTCACCCAAACCCTAACACTAACCCTAACTGTAAACCTCACCCTAACTCTCCCCCTAATCCCAACTCTAATCCTAAACCTCACCCGCACCCTCACCCACACAGTAACTCTAAACCTAACCCAAACAATAACACTAACCCTAAACCTAACTATCACCTTAATCCTAATTCTCAACCCCACACTTACCCTCAGACTTACCCTAAGCCTAAGCCTAACCCTAGACCTAACCCTCACTCTCAGCCTCACCCTAACCCTAATCCTAACCCTAAACCTATCCCTAAACTTCAACCTAACCCTCACCCTAACCCTAACAATAAACCTAAGCCTAACCCTCCCCCTAACCCTCCCCCTAACCCTAACTTTAAAACGAAACCTCACCCTAGCCCGCACCCTAACCCTAATCCTAACCGTAAACCTCATCCTAAAACTCACCCTAATCCTAACCCTAACCCTCACCCTAACCCTAACCCTAACCCTAAACCTCACCCTAACCCTAAACCTAATCATCACCCTCACCCTAACACTGAACTTAACTCTAACCCTAACACTAACAATAACCCAAACCCTAAACCTCACCCTAACGCTAACCATAAGCCTCACCTCTCTCTAGCCCTCAGCCTAACCCTCATCCTAACCCTAAACCTCATCATAACCCTCACCCTAACCCTAGAACCCTAACCCTGACACTAGCCCTAACCCTCACACTCAACCTCACGCTTGGCCTTAAGCCTAAGCTTAAGCCTAAGACTCACCATAACCCTCACACACACCGTCACCCTAAACCTAACAAGAACCCTAACCCTAACCCTCAAACTAGCTCTCAATCTAATGCTAAATCTAACCCTAAACCTCACCCTCACCTAACCCTATACCTCACCTTCACCCTCACCCTCCACCTAACACTAAGCCTAAGCCTAACCCCAACTCTAACCCTAACACTAACCCTAATCCTAACCCTCAGCCTAACCCTCACCCTAACCCTCAACCTCACCCTAACCAACACCCTAAACCTAAGCCTAAGCTTAACCCTCACCCTAACCGTTACTCTAACCCTAACTCCAACCCTCACCCTAACCCTAACCCTCATCCTCACCCTCACCCTAACGCTAATGCTAACCCAAACGCTAACCCTAACCCTCACACTCACCCTCACCTTAACCCTAGTCCTAATCCTAACCTTAACCCTAACCCTCAACCTCACCGTAAATCACAACCTAACCATAAACCTAACACTAACCCTAACCCTAACCCTAACTCTAACCCTAACCCTAAACCTAAACCTCAACCTAACCTTCACCCTCACCCTCACCGTAACCATAACCCTAATCCTAACCCTAACAATAACCCTAACCCTAACCCTCATCCTAACCATATCCTTCACACTAAATCTAACCCTCACCCTAATACATACTGTCACCCTAACCCTAACCCTAAACCTCACACTCACCCTAACCCTTACCCTAATCTTAATCCTAACCCTAAGCCTAACCCTCACCCTCACCCTAACTCTCACCCTAACCCAAACCCTCACCCTCACCCTCAGCTTAATGCTAAGCCTAATCCTAAACCTAAGCCTAACCCAAGCACTCACCCTAACACTACCCCTAATCGTAATGCTAACCCTAACCGTAACCCTCACCATCATCCTAACCCTCACCCTAACCCTACCCCTAACACTAACCCTAACCCTAAACCTCACCCTAACCCTAACCCTAACCCGCACACTCACCCTAACCCTAACCCTAACACTAACCCTCACACTTACCCTCAACTTAATCCTAATCCTAATCCTAACCCTAATGCTCACCTTCACCCTAACCCTACCCCTAACACTAACACTAACTCTCACCCTAACCCTAAGTGTAACCCTACCCCTAAACATAACCCTCACACTCAACTTCAATCTAAACCTGAACCTAACCCTAACCCTCACCTTTACCCTTACTGTCACCCTCACCCTAACCCTACCCCTAACACTATCACTAACCCTAACCCTAACCCTAACCCAAGCACTCACCCTAACACTACCCCTAATCGTAATGCTAACCCTAACCCTAACCCTCACCCTCATCCTAACCCTCACCCTAACCCTAACCCTAACCCTCACCGTAACCCTAAACCTAACCCTCACCCTAACCCTAACGCTAACCCTCACACTCACGCTTGGTCTAAGCCTAAGCCTAACCCTAAGCTTAAGCCTAACCCTAACCCTCACACTGACCCTCACCGTAACACTAACCCTATCACTAACGCTAAATCTAACCCTAAACTTCACCCTCACCCTAACCCTAACTCTAACCCTAACCCTAAACATAAACCACACCCTAACCTTAACCCTCACCCTCACCATGATTGTAACCCTAACCCTACCCTAACACTAACCCTAACCCTAACACTAACATTCACACTAACCCTAACCATCACCCTAACATTAAACCTCACCCTAAGCCTAACCCTAACCCTCACCCTGATCCTAGCCCTCACCCTAACCCTAACCCTCATCCTCACTCTAAACCTCACACTAACCCTAAACCTAAGCATCAATCTTAACCTCACCCTCACCCAAACCCTAACCCTAACCCTAACCCTACACCTTACATTAATCCTCACTCTCAGCCTAACTCTCAGCTTTACCCTTACCATCACCCTGACACTAACCCTCACCCTAACCCTAACCCATATCCTAACCTTAACCCTGACCATAATCCTGAGCATCACCCTAACCCTAAAGCCTAAGCCAAACCCTCACACTAACCCTAACCCTTACCATAGCCCTCACCCTAACCCTAATCCTAACCCTAACCTTAATCATAACTCTAAACCTAACACTAACCCTAACCATCAGCCAAAATCTAATCCTTACCCCACTCTCACCCAGAGCCTAACCCTAAGCCTTAGCCTAAACCTATCCCTAACCCTCACACTCACCCTCACCATAACTCTAATCCTAAACCTAAACCTAAACCTAACCCTAAACCTCAAACTAACCCTAACACTAAACCTAAGATAACCCTCACCCTAACTGTCTCCCTAACACTAACTCTAACCCTAAATCTCACCATTACCCTAACCCTAAACCTCACCCTCACCCTCACCCTCACAATAACTCTAACACTAACCCTAACAAT
The DNA here is from genome assembly GCF_024711535.1 of Dipodomys merriami. NCBI lineage: Eukaryota > Metazoa > Chordata > Mammalia > Rodentia > Heteromyidae > Dipodomys > Dipodomys merriami. The sequence continues at coordinate 77,684 of NW_027206016.1, forward strand.
AACCCTAACCCTAACACTAAACCTAACCCTAACTCTCCCCCTAACCCTTTTTCTAACCCTAAACCTCACCCTCACCCTAACCCTAAACCTCACCCTCACCCTCACAATCACCATAACTCTAACCCTAATCCTAACAATAAGCCTATCCCTAACACTAACCCTAACCCTCACCCTCACCATAACCCTAAACTTAACCCAAGCCCTCACCCTAACCCTAACCCTAACCCTAACCCTCACCCTCAGCCTCGCCCTCACCGAAAACTTAACCATAACATTAACAATAACCCTAACCCTAACCCAAATCCTAACCCTCACCCTCACCCTCACCCTCACCCTAACCCTAACCTAATCCTCACCCTAACCCAAAACCTCAACCTCACCGTAACCCTAACCCTAACACTCACCCTAACACTAAACCTAACCCTAATCCTAAACCCCTCATCCTAACCCTAATCCTAACCCTAAACCTCATCCTATCCCTGACCCTAATCCTAACCCTAAACCTCACCCTAACCCTAATCCTCACCCTCACCCTCAGCCTAACCCTAAGCCTAAGCCTAACCCTAACCCTAACCTTCACACTCAACCTCACCCTAACCCTAACCCTAACACTAACACTAACCCTAACCCTAACCCTCACCCTAACCCTCCCCCAACCCTAACTCTAAACCTAAAACTCACTCTCACCCGAACCCTAACTCTAACCCTTAACCTCACCCTAAAACTAACCCTAATACTAACAGCAACCCTCACACTAACCCTAACCACCACCTTAACCCTAAACCTCAACCTAACCCTATCCCTAACCCTCACCCTCACCCTAGCACTCACCCTTACCCTAACCCTCGTTCTCATAATAAACCTCACTCTAACCCTAAAACTAATCCTCAATCTAACCCTCACACTCACCTGCAACCCCACCCTCACAGTAACTCTAACCCTCACTCAAACCCTAACCATAAACCTCACTTTAACCCTAACCCTAAGCCTAAACCTAACCCTCAACCTCACCCTTACCCTAACAATAACCCTAAACCTAACCCTCACCCTAACCCTCCCCCTAAACCTATATCTAACACTAAACCTCACCCTCACACTCACCCTAACCATAACCCTAAACCCCACCCTAACCCTAACCCTAACCCTCACCCACACCCTCACCTTCACCATAACTGTAACCCTAACCCTAACAATAACCCTAACCCTAACCCTAACCATCACCCTAACCCTAATACTCACCCCCACCCTCACCCTGAACCTAACCCTAAGCCTCAGCCTAACCCTCAACCTAACCCTCACACTCACCCTCACCCTAACCCTAGTTCTAAAGGTAACCCTATCCCTAAACCTCAACCTAACCCTCACCCTCACCCTAACCCTAACACTAACCCTAACCCTAAACCTCACCCTAACCCTCCCCCAAACACTAACTCTAACCCTAAACCTCACCCTCACCCTAACCTTAATCCTAATACTAACCTTAACCCTAACCCAAACCCTCACCCTCAACCTCATTGTAACTCTAACCCTAACCCTAACAATAACAGTAAACCTAACCCTAACCTTCACCCTAACCATAACCCTCACCCTCAGCCTCACCCTCACTGCAAACTTAATCCTAACCATATCACTAACAATAACCCTAACCCTAACCATAACCATAACCCTAATCCTCACCCCCACCCTCACCCTCAGCCTAACCGTAACTTAACCCTAACCCTAACCCTAACCCTAACACAAACCCTAACCCTAAACCAAAACCTAAACCTAAACCTAATCCTCACCTTCACCCTCACCCTAACCCAAAACATAACCCTAACCCTCACCCTAACAATAAGCCTCACCCAACCCTAACCCTCACACTCACCCTCACCCTAACCCAAATCCTATACCTAACCCTGTCCTAAACCTAACCCTCACCCTAATCCTCACCCTAGCCCTCACCCTAAACTTAAACCTAACCCTAAACCTCACCCTAACCCAAACCCTAACCCTCCCCCTCATGCTCGGCCTAAGACTAAGCCTAAGCCAAAGCCTAACCCTAATCCTCACCCTATCACTAACCCTAACACTAACCCTAACTCTAACCCTAAACCTCACCCTCACCCTAAGCCTAACTCTAACACGAACCCGAAACCTAAACCTCATCCTAACCATAAACCTAACTCACACCCTCACCCTCACCGTACCCGTATAAACCTAACCCTAACAATAACCCTAACCCTAACCCTAACCCTCAGCCTAACCCTAACCCTAAGCCTAATATTTACCATCACCCTAACACTAACCCTAACGCTAACACTACCGCTCACACTAACCTTAACTATCATCCTCACCCTAAACCTCACACTAACCCTAACACTAATCCTCATTCTAATCCTCATCCTCACCCTAACACTAAACCTAACGCTTACCCTCATCTTTATCGTAATGCTCACCCTCATCCTAACCCTCATCTTTACTCTTACTGTCACCCCCACCCTAACCCTCACCCTAACCCTAATTCTACCCCTAAACCTTACCCTCACCCTAACCCTAACTCTAACTCTAACCCTAACACTAAACCTCACCCTAACCCTAAACCTAACCCTCACCCTCAACCTCACCCTAACCCTAAACCTAACCCTAAACCTAACAATAACCATAAATCTAACTCTAACCCTCAGCCTAACCATAACCCTTACCCTAACCCTAACCCTCACCCTAACACTTACCCTCCCCCAAACACTAACGCTAACCCTAAGACTAACCCTCACACTAACCCTAACCCTCACCCTAATCCTAAACCTAACCCTAACACTAACTCTAACTCTAACCCTAAACCTCACACTAGCCCTCACCCTAAACCTAAGTCCTACCCTCAACCTCACCCTAACCCTAACCCTCATCCTCACCATAAACCTCACACTAACCCTATCCCTAACCCTAATCCTCAATCTAGCCCTCACTCTAACCCTAACCCTAACCCTAAACCTAATGCTGACCCTGACCCTTACCCTAACCCTCACCAGAGACCTCACCCTTACCCTAATCCTAAACCTAACCCTCATCCTAACCCTCACCTTTATCTTAAACCTCACCATCAGCCTAAATCTCAAATTTACCCTTACCATCATCCTCACCCTAACCCTAAACCTCATCCTAACCCTCACCCTAACCATAAACCTAACAATCACTCTAAACCTAACCCTCACCCTCAACCTCATGCTGAGCCTAACCCTTACCCTAACCCTCACCAGAGCCTTCTCCCTTACCCTAATCCTAAACCTAACCCTCATCCTAACCCACACACTATCCCTTACCCTAATCCTAACACTGTCCATTACCCTAACCCTAACCCTAAGCCTAATCCTAACCCTAACCCTAACCCTCACACTCAACCTAACCCTAACCATAACCCTAATCCTAACCCTAACTCTAACCCTAAACCTCAACCCCACCCTAGCCCTCACCCTAACCCTAATCCTAATCCTAACTCTCATCCTAATCCTCACCCTAACTCTAAACCTAAATCTCACCCTCACCATCACCCTAAACCTAATCCTAACCCTAACCCTCAACCTAAACCTGACCCTCACCCTCAACATAACCCTTACCCTAACCCTCAACCTAACACTAAACTTAACCCGAACCCTAACTCTCACCCTAACCCTAACCCTAACCCTCACCCTAAACCTAAAGCTAAAGCTCACCCTTAGCCTAGCCCTCACCCTAAAACTAATCCTAATACTAACACTCATCCTAATGCTCCCCCTAACCCTTACCCTAGCCCTCACCCTAACCCTAACCCTCACCTTCAACCTCACCCTCAGCCTAACTCTAAGCCTAACCCTAAACCTAACCCTAACACACACCCTCACCCTCACCCTAACCCTAATCCTAAACCTAACCCTAACCCTAACCCTAACCCTCATCCTAACCCTAACCATAACCCTAAAATTCACCCTAACCCTAACCTTCACCCTCACCCTCAACCTCACCGTAATTGTAGCTCTAAACCTAACAATAACCCTAACCCTAAACTTAACCCTAACCCTCACCCTCAGCCTCACCCTTACAGCAAACTTAACCGTAACCATAACACTAACAATAACCCTAACCCTAAGCCTAACCCTAAACCTAATTCTAATCCTCACCCACAGAGTCACCCTCAGCTTAACCCTAAACCTAAACCTAACCCTCACCATAACCCTAACCCTAACCCTAACCATAACACTAACCCTAACCCTAAACCTAACCCTAAATCTAACCCTAAACTTAACCCTAATCCTCAGCCTCACCTGCACCCTAACCAAACCCTAACGCTAAACCTTACCCTAACTCTAAGCCTAAACCTAAACCTAACCCTAAGCCTCACATTCACCTTCACCCTAACCCTAATCCTAAACCTAACCCTATCCCTAACGCTAACCCTAACCCTCACCCTAGCCCTCAACCTAACCATAACCCTAACCCTAAACCTCATCCTAAACCTGACACTAAACATAAACCTAAACCTCACCCTAACCGGAACCATAACCCTCACCCTCATGCTCGGCCTAAGCCTAAGCCTAAGCCTAAGCCTAAGCCTAAGCCTAACCCTCACCCTAACCCTAACCCTAACACTAAACCTAACTCTAACCCTAAATCTCACCCTTACCCTACCCCTAACTCTAACCCTACCCCTAACCCTAACAATAACCCTAACCCTCACCCTAACCATAATCCTCACCCTAACCCTAAACCTCACCCTAACACTTACCCTCACCCTACCACTAACCCTAACACTAACACTAATCCTCACACTAACCCTAAACCTAACCTCACCCTAAACCTAACCCTAACCCTCAACCTAACCCTAACCCTCACGGTCAACGTAACCCTAAGCCTAACCCTGACCCTCACCCTAACCATAACCTTCACCCTAACCCTCACCCTAACACTTACCCTCACCCTAACACTAACCCTAATCCAAACCCTGACTCTAACCCTAACCCTCACCCTCACCGTAATGGTAACCCTAACTCTAAACCTAACAAAAACCCTAACCCTAACCCTAACCCTCACCCTAACCATGAGCCTCACCCTAAACCTAACACTTACCCTCAACTTATCACTAACTGTAACCTGAACACTAAGCCTCACACTAACCCTAACCATCACCCTAAACCTAAACCAAACCTAACAGTAACCCTAAACCTCAACCTAAACCTAGACCTAACCCTAACCCTAACACTCATCCTGAGGGTAAACCTAGCACTAACCTTAACACTAATCCTCAATCTAACCCTCACCCTCACCCTACCCATAACCCTAACCCTCAACCTAACCCTAACCCTCACACTCAGCCTAACCCTCTCCTTAACCTTACTGTCACCCCCACCCTAACCCTCACCCTAATCCTAACCCTCACCCTAACACTAACTCTACACCTAAATCTCACCCTCACCCTAATCCGAACTCTAACCCTAACCCTAACACTAAAACTTACACTAACCCTAACCCTAACGCTCACCCTCAACCTCACCCTCAGCTTAACCCTAAGCCTAAGCCAAACCCTTACCCTAACCCTCACCCTAATCTTAGCCCGCAGCCTAACACAAATCCTAACCCTAACACTCACCCTAACCCTAACCCTCACCCTCACAGTAACCCTTACCCTAACCCTAACCCTCACCCTTACCCTAACCCTAATCTTAACCCTAAACCTCAACCTAACCCTAACCCTCATCCTATCCCTCCCTGTAACTCTTAACCTAACCCTCACACTAACCCTAACCCTCACCCTCAACCTCACCATCAGCCTAACTCTAAGTCTAACGCTAAACCTAACCCTAACACACACATTCACCCTCACCCTAACCCTAATGCTAACCCTAAACCTCACCCTCACCCTCACCGTCAATGTAACCCTAAGCCAAACCCGAACCCTAACCCTAACACTGACATTCACTCTAACCCTTATCCTAATCCTAATACTAACTCTAACCCTAACCCTCAACCTCAGCCTCATCTTAACCCTAACTCTAACCGTAAACCTCACCCTCACCCTAACCCTAAACTTAACTCTAACTTTAAACCACACCCTAACCCTAACCCTAAACCTCACCCTCACCATAGCCCTCACCCTATCCCTAATCCTAACACTAACCCTCATCCTAACCCTCCTCATAACCCTAACCCTAACCCACATCCTAACCCTAATCCTCACCCTCACCCTAAACCTCAGCCTAACACTATCCCAAACCCTAAACCTCATACTCACCCTAACCCTAACACTATTCCTAATCCTAAACATAACCCTAACCCTCACCCACAGACTAACCCTCACCCTAACCCTAACCCTAAACCTAACACTAACCCTAACCCAAAAGCTCACCCTCAGCCTGAACCTAACCCTCACTCTAACCCTAAACCTCACACTCACCCTAACCCTAACCCTAAACTTCACCCTAACGCTAACCCTAAACCTCACCCTCACCCTAGACCTTACCCGAACTCTAATCCTAACCCTAACCCTCATCCTAACCCTTCCCCTAACCCTCACCCTCAAACTCAACCTCACCCTCAGCCTAACCCAAAGCCTAACCCTAAACCTAACCCTAACACACAAACTCACCCTCACCCTAGCACTGTCCCTAACCGTAATCCTAAACCTAACCCTCATCCTAACCCTCACCCTAAACCTAACCATCAACCTCACCCTAATCCTCACCCCCACCCACACCCTCAGCCTAACCCTAAGCCTAAGCCTAAGCCTAAGCCTAACCCTCACACTCACCCTCACCCTAATCCTAATCCTAAACCTAACCCTAAACCCCAAGCTAACCCTCACCCTAACCTTAACCCTAACATTAACCCTAACCCTCGACCTAACCCTCACCCTAACCCTAAATGTAACCCTAAAACTCACCCTAACCCTAACCCAAATCCTAACCCTAACCCTCCCCCTAACTCTAACGCTCATGCTCACCGTAACCCTAACCCTCATCCTAACCCTAAAGCTAACCTTAAACCTCACCCAAACATTAACGCTAACCCTCATTCTCACCCTAGCCCTCATACTAAACATAATCCTAACCCTAACCTTAACGCTCATCCTAACCCTCACCTTAACCCTAACGCTAACAATAACCATAACCCTAACCATAACCATCACCCTAACCCTAATCCTCACCCCCACCGTGACACTCAGCCTAACCCTAAGCCTCAGCCTAACCCTCAAACTAACCCTCACACTGACCCTTACACTAACCCTAGTCCTAAATGTAACCCTATCGCTAAACCTCAACCTAACCTTCACCCTCACCCTCACCCTAACCCTAACCATAACCCTGTCCAGCAGCCTCACCCTCACTGCAAACTTAACCCTAACCATAAAACTAACAATAACCCTACCATAACCATAACCATAACCCTAATCCTCACCCCTACCCTCACCCTCAGCCTAATCCTAACTTAACCTTAACCCTACCCCAAACCCTCACCATAACCCTAACCCTCACACTCACACTCACCCTAACCCAAATCCTCTACCTAACCCTGTCCTTACCCTAACCCTCACCCTCATCCTAAACCTATTCCTAACCCTAAACCTCATCCTAACACTCACGCTAACCCTAACCCTAAATCTCACCCTAAACTGAACCCTATCCCTCCCCCTCATGCTCGGCCTAAGCCTAAGCTTAAGCCTAAGCCTAACCCTAACCCTCTCCCTCACCCTAACTCTAACACTAACCCTAACTCTAACCTTAAAATTCACCCTCACCCTCACCCTAACTCTAACACTAACCCGAAAGCTAAACCTCATCCTAAACCTAACCCTAAACCACACCCTCACCCTCACCGTAACCATATAACACTAACACTAACAATAACCCTAACCCTAACCCTAACCCTCACCCTAACCATAACCCTCACCTTAAACCTAAACGTCACCCTAATATTTAGCCTCAACCTAATACTCACCCTAACGCTAACACTACCGCTCACACTAACCCCAACAATCACCCTAACCCTAAAACTCACCCTAACACTAACCCTAACCCTCAACCTCACCCTACCACTCACCCTAACCCTAACCCTCATCATAACCCTCAACCTCTCACTAACCCTAACACTAATCCTCAATCTAACCCTCACCCTCACCCTAACCCTAAACCTAAACCTCACCCTAACCCTAACCCTCATCTTTACTGTAACGCTCACCCTCAGCCTAACTCTCATCTTTACCCTTACTGTCACCCCCACCCTAACCCTCACCCTAACCCTAACCCTCACCCTAACCCTCACTCTAAACCTATATCTAACCCTAAACCTCACCCTCACCCTCACCCTAACTCTAACACTAACCCTAACACTAAACCTCACCCTAACACTAACCCTAACCCTCACCCTCATCCTCAATGTAACCGTAACCCTAACAATAAACCTAACAATAATCGTGACCCTAACCCTAACACTCACCCTAACCATAACCCTCACCCTAACCCTAAACATCACCGTAACACTTACACTCACACTAACACTAACCCTAACCCTAACACTAACCCTCACACTAACCCTACCCTCACCCTAATTCTAAGCCTGATCCTAACCCTAACCCTAACTCTAACCCTAACCCTCAAACTAGACCTCACCCTAACCCTAAGTCCTACCCTCACCCTCAACCTAACCCTAACCCTCATCCTCACCCTAAACCTCACACTAACCCTAACCATAACCCTAATCCTCAATCTAACCCTCACACTAACCCTAACCCTAACCCTAACCATCAACCTAACCCTATCCCTAACCCTAACTCTAACCCTAAACCTCACCCTCACCCTTACCCTTACCCTAACCCTAAAACTCACCCTAACACTAAACTTCATCCTCACCCTCAACGTCACCGTAATTATAGCCCTAACACTAAAAATAACACTAACCCTAACCCTAACTCTAACCCTCACCTTCAGCCTCACCCTCACCACAAAATTAACGCTAACCATAACACTAACAATAACCCTACCCTAAGCCTAAGCCTAAGCCTAAATCTAATCCTAACCCCCACCTTCACCCTGATCCTAAACCTCACACTAACCCTAAAATTAATCCTCAATCTAAACCACACCCTCACCCTAAACCTAACCGTAACCCTCACCCAAACGCTAACACTCACCCTTACCGTAATCCTCACTCTCAGCCTAACCCTTAACTTTAACCTTACTGTCACCCTCACCCTAACCCTCACACTAACCCTAACCCTCATCCTAACCCTAACACTAACCTTCACCCCCTACTAAACCTCACCCTAACCCTAACCCTAACACTAAACCTAACCCTAACCCTAACCCAAAACTTCACCCTAACACTAACTCTAACCCTAAACCTCACGTTGACCCTAACCCTAACCCTATCCCTAATCCTAAACCTCACCCTAAACCTAAACCTTACCCTAACACTTACCCTCAACCTAACAGTAACACTAATACTAACACTAACCCTCACACTAACGCTAACCATCACCCTAAACCTAACGTCACCCTAACCCTAACCCTAACCCTAAACCTAACACTCATCCTAACACTCACCCCAACCGTAACCCTAAACATCACCCTAACCCTAACCCTCACCCTCACCTTTAGCCTCAGCCTAACCCTAAGCCTAAGACTAAACCTAACCCTAAGCTTCACAATCACCATAGCCCTCACCCTAACCCTAATCCTAACTCTAACCCTCATCCTAACCATCAACCTAACCATAACCAGAACCATCACTCTAAACCTAATCCTCATCCCCACCCTCACCTTCAGCCTAACCCTAAGCCTAAGCCTAACCCTAACCCTAACCCTCACATTCACCCTCAGCCTAACCTTAATCCTAATCCTAACACTAACCTTAAACCTAAGTCTCAACCTAACCCTAACCCTAACCCTAACCCTCACCATCACTTTAGTCCTCACCCTAACCATCAGCTCAAATCTAACCCACACCTTCACCGTAACCCAAACGCTAACCCTGACCCTAACCCTACCCCTACCCCTAACCCTAAACCTGACCCTAATCCTAACGCTAAACCTCACCCTCACCTTAGCCCTCACCCTAACCCTAATTGTAACCCTAAACCTCATGCAAAACCTTACCCACACGCTAACCCTAATCCTAATTCTAACCCTCACCCTAAACCTACCCCCGACCCTCACCCTAACCATAAACCTCACCTCAACCTCACCCTCAGCCTAACACTAAGCCTAACCCAAACCCTAAACCTAACCCTCACACTCACCCTCACCCTAACAGTAATTCTAACACTAACCCTAACCCTAAACCTAAATCTCAACCTAACCCTCACCCTAACCCTAACTCTAACACTAACCCTAACCCTAACCCACACCCTAACCCTCCCGCTAAACATAAATCTAACCCTAAACCTCACACTCATCCTAATCCAAATCCTAACCTTGACCCTAAATCTCACCCTAACCCTAACCCTAACCATCACCCTTACCCTCACCCTCACCCTCACCATAACCCTAACCCTCACCATAACCCTAACACTAAACCTCACCTTAACACTAATTCTAACCCTCACCCTCACCCTAGCCCTCACTCTAAAAATAATCCTAACCCTAATCCTCATCCTAACACTCACCCTAACCCTAACCCTAACCCTCACCCTAACCTAATCCTAAACATAACCCTCACTCTAACCCTAACCGTAACCCTCACCGTAACCCTAACCCTCATCCTAACCCTCACCCTAACCCTAAACCTCACCCTAACACTAACCCAAATCCTCACCCTCACCCTAGCCCTCACCCTAACCACCATCCTAAACCTAATCCTCATCCTAACTCTCACCCTAAACCTAATCCTAACCCTCACCCTAACCCTAATACTAACCCAAACCTTCAACCTACCCCTACGCCTCACCTTCGCTGTAACCCTAACCCTAACCCTCATCCTAACCCTAAACTTAACCCGAACCATAATTCTCACCCAAATGATAACCCTAAGCGGAACGCTTACCCTAACCCTCACCCTCACCCTCAGCTTAATGCTAAGCCTAACCCTAACCCTAAGCCTAACACAAGCACTCACCCTAACACTAAACCTAATCCTAATACTAACCCTAACCCTAACCCTTACCTTCATCCTAACCCTCACCCTAACCCTAACACTAACACTAACCCTAACCCTAACCCTAACACTAACACTAACCCTCACCCTAACCCTCACCCTTAACGTAACTCTAGCCCTAAATCTCACCCTCACCCTCACCCTAACCCTCACCCTCACCCTCAGCTGAACCCAAAGCCAAAGCCTAACACTAACCCTAACCCTCACCCTCACACTAGCCCTCACCATAACCCTAACTGTAACACTAACCCTAACCCTAACACTCACACTAACCCTAACCCTAACCCTAACTCTAACCCTAAACCTCACCCTGACCCTAACCCTAACCCTAACTCTAATCCTCATCCTAACCCTAACCATAACCCTCAACATCACCCTCACCCTTACCCTTACCTTAACCTTAACCCTAACACTAACCCTAAGAATAACCCTAACCCTAAACCTAACCCTAAACCTCACCCTCACGGTAACTCTAACCCTAACCCAAACCCTCACACCAACCCAAACTCTGACACTAAACCTAACACTAAACGTCACCATAACCCGAACCCTAACCCTATCCCTAACCCTAGCACATACCCTAAGCCTAATCTTAACCCTAACCCTCACTATAACCCTCACTCTAAACATAAACCATACCCTAACCCTAAATCTAACCCTCAACTTCAACCTCAGCCTCAGGCTAACACTAACGCTAACCCTAAGCCTCACACTCACAGTCACAGTAACCCTAATCCTAACACTAACCCCAAACCTAACCCTAAAACTAACCCTAACCCTAACCCTCACCCTAAACCTCACTCTAAATCTAACCCTAACCCTAAAACTCACCCTCACCCTAACCCTAATCCTAACCCTAAAAATAACACTAACCCTCACACTCACCCTCACCTTAAACTTAATACTAATCGAACCCTAAACCTAACTGTAACCCTAACTATAACCCTAACCCTAACACTAACACTAACCCTAATCCTCAACCCCACCCTCACCCTCAGCCTAACCCTAAGCCTGTCCCTATCACTAACCCTAACTCTAACCCTAAACCTCACCCTCACCCTAACCCTATCTCTAAACCTAACCCTAAACCTCACCCTGACCCTAACCCTAACCCTCACCTGCACCCTCAGCCTCACCGTAACTCTAACCCTAACCCTAACAATAACACTAACTCTAAACCTAACGATCACCCTAAACCAAATCCTCACCCCCACCCTCACCCTCAGCCTAACCCTAAGCCTAAGCCTAACCCTAACACTAACCCTCACCCTCACTCTCACCCTAACCCTAATCCTAACCCTAACCCTATCCCTAAACCTCAACCTAACCCTCACCCTCACCCTAATGCTAGCACTAAACCTAACCCTAACCCTCACCCTAACCCTCCCCTTAACCTGAACTCAAACCCTAAACCTCACCAGCACCCTTACACTAAACCTAAACCTAACCCTAAACCTCACCGTAAACCTCACCCTAATGTCACCCTCACCCTCACTCTCAATGTGAACGTAACTCTAACCCTAAACCTAACAATAACAGTAACCCTAACCCTAACAATAACCATAACCCTCACCCTGTGCCTCATCCTCACCGCAAAATTAACACTAACCATAACACTAAAAATAACCCTAAACCTAACCCTAAGCCTAAGCCTAAGCCTAACCCTAAACCTAACCCTCACCCTAACCCTAACCCTAACCCTAAAACTAACCCTAACCCTAACACAAAACCTAACCCTAGCCCTAACCCTAACCCTAAATCTCATCCTAACCCTCACCCTAAACCTAAACCTAATCCTCACCCTAACCCTAACCCTAACCCTCACCCTCACTCTCGGCCAAAGCCTAAGCCTAAGCCTAAGCCTAACCCGAACTCTAAACCTCACCCTAACCCTCACCTTATACCTAACCCTAACACTAACCCTAACTCTAACCCTAAATCTCACCATCACCCTAACCCTAACCCTAACCCTAAACCTAAAACTAAACCTCACCCTAAACCTAAACCTAACCCTCACCCTCAACCTCACCTTAAACCTAACCCTAACCCTAACAATAACCCTAACACTAAACCTAACCGTCACCCTAACCATAACCCTCAACATAACCCTAACCCTCAATCGAACCCTCACCCTCACCCTAAACCTAACCGTAACCCTCACCCTAACCCTAACCCTAAACGTAAAACTTACCTACACCTTAACCCTCAGCCTAACTCTAAGCCTAAACCTAACCCTAACCCTCACACTCATCCTCATCATAACAGTAATCCTAATCCTAAGCATAACCCTAACCATAAACCTCAACCTAACCCTCACCCTAATCCTAACCCTAACAATAACCCTAGCCCTAACCTTCAACCTAACCCTCCCCCTTACCCTAAGTCGAACTCTAAACCTCACCCTCACCCTAACCCTCACCCTAACCCTAAACCTCACCCTAACCCTCACCTTCACCGTAACCCTAAACATAACCCAAACCCTCACCCTACCCCTAACCCTAACCCTAACCCGAACACGAACCATAAACCTCACCCTAACCCTAAACCTAACCCTCAACCTCAACCTCACCCTAACCGTAAACTTAACCTTAAACATAACACTAACAATAACCCTAACCCCACCCCTAATACTAACCCTCACCCTCACCCAAAACATAACCCTCACCCAAACCCAAACCCTCACCCTAACACTTACCCTCATCCTAACACTAACCCTAACCCATACCCTAACCCTAACCCTAAACCTCGACCAAACCCTCACCCTCACCCTATCCCTAACACTAACCCTAAACCTAACCCTCACCATAACCCTCCCCCTAAACCTATATCTAACCCTAAACCTCACACTCACCCAAACCCTAACCATAAACCCCACCCTAACCCTAACCCTAACCCTCACCCACACCCTCACCCTCACCATAAATCTAACCCTAACCCTAACAATAACCCTAACCCTAAACCTAACCATCACTCTAACCCTAATACTCACACCCATCCTCACCCTCAGCCTAATCCTAAGCCTCAGCCTAACCCTCAACCTAACCCTCACACTCACCCTCAACCTAACCCTAGTCCTAAAGTTAATCATATCTCTAAACCTCAACCTAACCCTCACCCTCACCCTAACCCTAACACTAACCCTAACCCTAAAACTCACCGTAACCCTCTCACAAACCTAACTCTAACCCTAAACGTCACCCTGACCCTAACCCTAACCCTAACCTTAATCCTAAAACTAACCCTAACCCTAACCCTCAACCTCACCCTCAACCTCACTGTAACTCTAACCCTAACCCTAACAATAACATTAACCCTAACCGTAACCCTCACCCTAACCATAACCCTCACCCTCACCCTCAGCCTCACCCTCACTGCAAACTTCACCCTAACCATAACCCTAACAATAACCCTAACCATACCCTAATCCTCAGCCTCACCATCACCCTCAGCCTAACCCTAACTTAACCCTAACCCTAACTCTAAACCTAACGTTCACCGTAACCCTAACCCTAACCCTAACACAAAACCTAACCTCACTGTAACCATAACCGTAACCCTAACCCTAACACATACCCTAACCCTAAACCAAACCCTAAACCTAAACCTAATCCTCAGCCTCACCCTCACCCTAACCCAAAACATAACCCTAACCCTCACCCTACCACTAAGCCTAACCCAAACCTAACCCTCACACTCACCCTCACCCTAACCCAAATCCTATACATAACCCTATCCTAACCCTAACCCTCACCCTAACCCTCATCCTAGCCCTCACCCTAAACCTAATCCTAACCCTAAACCTCATCCTACACTTACGCTAATCCTAAACCTAAACCTCACCCTAACCCGAACCCTAACCCTCCCCCTCATGCTCGGCCTAAGCCTAAGCCTAAGCCAAAGCCTAACCCTAACCCTCACCCTATCCCTAACCCTATCACTAACCTTAACTCTACCCCTAAACCTCACCCTCATCCTAAGCCTAACTCTAACATGAACCGAAACCTAAACCTCATCCTAACCCTAAACCTAACCCACACCCTCACCCTTACCGTACCCGTATAAACCTAACCCTAACAATAACCCAAACCCTAACCCTAACCCTCAACCTAACCCTATCCCTCAGCCTAATATTTACCCTCACCCTAACACTAACCCTAACGCTAACACTACCGCTCCCTCTAACCCTAAAAATCACCCTAAACCTCACCTTAACCCTAATTCTACCCCTAAACCTCACCCTCACTCTAACCCTAATTCTAACTCTACCACTAACACTAAACCACACCCTAAACTAACCCTAACCCTCACCCTCAACCTCACGGTAACCGTAACCCTAACCCTAAACCTAACAATAACCATAACCCTAACCCTAACCCTCAGCATAACCATAACCCTCACGCTAATCCTAACCCTCAACCTAACACTTACCCTCACCCTAACACTAACCCTAACCCTAACACTAACCCTCACACTAACCCTAACCCTCACCCTTAACCTAAATCTCATCCTAACCCTAACCCTAACTCTAACCCTAAACCTCACCCTCACCCTAACCCTAACTCTAACCCTAAACTGAAACCTAAACCTCAACCTAACCCTAACCCTCACCCTCACCCTCACCCTCAACATAACCCTAACCCTAACCCTAACCCTAACCCTCATCCTAACCATAACCTTCACCCTAACCCTAACCCTCACCCTAACACTAACGCTAACCATAACACTAAACCTCACACTCACCCTAACAATCACCCTAACCCTAAACCAAACCCTAACCCTAACTCTCACCCTCACCCTAGCCCTCAACCTAACCCTAACCCTCATCCTCACCCTTAACCTCACACTAACCCTAACACAAATCCTGAATCTAACCCTCACCCTCACCTTAATCCTAACCCTCACCAGTACCATAACCCTCACCCTCAGCCTAAACCTCACCTTTACCCTTACGGTCACCCTCACCCTAACCCTCACCATAGCATAAATCCTCATCCTAACCCTCACCCTAACGGCAACCCCAACCACCACCCTAACCCTAACCCTCACCCTCACCCTCAGCCTAAGCCTAACGCTAAGCCTAATCCTAACCCTAAACCTAACCCTCACCCTCAACCTTGCCCTCACCCTAACCCTAATCCTAACCCTAACCCTCATCCTAAGCCTTAACCTAACCATAGCCCTAACCATCATACTAAACCTAATCCTCATCCCCACCCATACCCTCAGCCTAACCGTAAGCCTAAGCCAAACCCTAACCCTAACCCTCACATTCACCCTCACCTTCAACGTAATCCTAAACCTAACCCTAACATTAAACCTCAACCTAACCCTCACCCTAACCCTAACACTAACCCTAACCATAACACTCAACCTAACCCTCCCCTCACTTTAACTTTAAACCTAAACCTCACCCTCACCCTAACCATAATCCTAACCTTAAACCTCACCCTAACCCTGATCCTAACCCTCACCCTAACCCTCACTCTTACTGTAACTCTAACCCTAACCTTAACTATAATTCTAACCCTAAACCTAACCCAAACCCTGAACCTCACCCTAACTCTAAACCTAACATAAACCCTCACCCTAATCCTAATCCTAACCCTCAGCCTCACCTTAACCTTAACCATAAACCTCACCCTAAACCTAAACCTAACACTCACCCTAACTCTAGTCCTCCCCCTAACCCTAATGCTAACCTAAACCTCATCCTAACACTCACCCTAACCCTAAAACACTAACACTAACACTCACCCTCACCCTCATGCTCTGCCTAAGCCTCTGCCTCAGCCTAAGACTAACCCTGACCCTCACACTCACCCTCACCCTAACCCTAACCCTAACACTAACCCTAACCCTAACCCTCACACTAACCCTCACCCTAACTATAACCCTAAACCTCAGCCTCACCCTAACCCTAAATCTCACCCTGACCCTCACCCTCTGCCTAACATTAAGTCTAACCCTAACCCCAACTCTAACCCAAACACTAAACCTAATCCTCACCCTACACCTCACCCCAAAACTAACCCTAACCCTCACACTCACCCTAGCCCATACACAAACCCTAAGCATAAGCCTAACCATCACAATAACCCTCACTCTAACCCTAACACCAAAACTCACCCTAACCGTAACCCTCACCCTCAACCTCACCCTAACTCTAACCCTAACCCTAATCCTTATCCTAACCCTCACACTCACCCTAACCCTAACCCTAACCCTAATCCTAAACCTCACCATAAACCTAAACCTTACCCTAACACTTACCCTCACCCTAACATTAACACTAACCCTAACACTAACCCTCACACTAACGCTAACAATCACCCTAAACCTAAACCTCACCCTATCCCTAAAGCTAACCCTCACCTTCACCCTAGCCCTCAACCTAACCCTAACACTCATCCTCACCTAAACCTCACACTAACCCAAACACTAATCCTCAACCTAAACCTCACCCTCACCCTAACCCTAACCCCGATCCTCACCCTAACCATAACCCTCACCTCAATCTCACCCTCAGCCTAACACTAAGCCTAACCCAAACCCTAACCCTAACCCTCACACTCACCCTCACCCTAACCCTAATCCTAACCCTAACCCTCACCCTAACCCTTACCCTAAAACTAACCCTAACCCTAACCCTCACGCCAACCCTCCCCCTAACCCTAACTCTAACCCTAAACCTCACACTCACCCTAACCCAAATCCTAACCCTAACTCTTACCCTCACCCTCACCCTCACCGTAACTCTAACCTTAAACCTCACAATAACACTAATCCTAACCCTAAACCAAACCCTAACCCTAATCCCATACCTAACCCTCACCCTCAGTCTCACCGTCTCTGCAAAGGTAGCCAGAACAATAACACTTACAATAATCCTAACTCTAACCATAATCCTAACCCTCACCCTCACCCTAACCTTCATCCTAACCATAACCCTCACCCTAAACCTAAGCCTCACCCTTACCATAACCATGACCCTCACCCTAACCCTAACCCTAAATCTCACCCTAACACTAACTCTAACCCTAAATCTCACCCTCACCCTCACCCTCATCTTAACCCAAAGCCAAAGCCTAACGCTAACCTTAACCCGCACCCACACACTAGCCCTCACCATAACCCTAACTGTAACACTAACCCTAACCCTAACACTCACACTAACCCTAACCCTAAGCCTAACTCTTACCCTAAACCTCACCCTGACCCTAACCCTAACCCTAACTGAAAATCTCATCCTAACCCTAACCCTAACCCTCAACATCACCCTAAACCTCACCCTTACCTTAACCTTAACCCTAACCCTAACCCTAAGAATAACCCTAACCCTAAACCTAACCCTAAACCTCACCCTCACCGTAACTCTAACCATAACCCAAACCCTCACCCTAACCCTAACTCTGACACTAAAACTAACGCTAAACGTCACCCTAAACCTAAACCTAACCCTAACCCTCATGCTAGCACATACCCTAACCCTAATCCTAACCCTAACCCTAACTCTAACCCTCACACTCACCCTCAACCTTAATCCTAATCCTAACACTAAACCTTACCCTAACCCTAACTCTAACCCTAACCCGAACCCTAACCCTAACCCTAATCTCAACCCCACCCACATCCTCAGCCTAACCCTAAGCCTATCCCTAACATTAACCCTAATTCTAACCCTAAACCTCACCCTCACCCTAACCCTATCTCTAAACCTAATCCTAAATCTCACCCTGACCCTAATCCTAACCCTCACCCCCACTCTCCACCTCACTGTAACTCTAACCCTAACCCTAACAATAACACTAACCCTAAACCTAAGGATCACCCTAACCCTAACCCTCACCCCCAACCTCACCCTCAGCCTAAGCCTAACCCTAACACTAACCCTCACCCTCATTCTCACCCTAACCCTAACCCTAACCCTAAACCTCACCGGAAACCTCACCCTAATCCTCACCCTCACCCTCACTCTCACAGTGACCTTAACTCTAACCCTAACCCTAGCAATAACAGTAAACCTAACCCTAACACTAACAATAAACATAAACCTCACCCTGTGCCTCACCCTCACCGCAAACGTAACACTAACCATAACACTAACAATAACCCTAAACATAACACTAAGCCTAAGCCTAAGCCTAAGCCTAACCCTAACCCTAACCCTCACCCTAAACCTAACCCTAACCCTAACCCACACCCTATCCCTAACCCTAACCCTAACACTAAACCTAAACCTAACCTTAACCCTAACCATAAACCTCATCCTAGGACTCATCCTAAACCTAACCCTAACCCTAACCCTCACTCTCGGCCTAAGCCTAAGCCTAAGCTTAAGCCTAACCCGAACTCTAAACCTCACCCTAACCATCACCTTTACCTAACACTAACACTAACCCTAACTCTAAACCTAAACCTCACCATCACCCTAACCCTAACTCTAACCCTAACACTAAAACTAAACCTCACCCTAACCCTAAACCTAACCCTCATCCTCAACCTCACTGTAACCCTAACCCTAACCCTAACAATAACCCTAACACTAAACCTAACCCTCAGCCTAACCATAACCCTCAACATAACCCTAACCCTCAATCTAACCCTCACCCTCACCCTAACCCTAACCCTAACCCTCCCCCACACCCTAACCCTAAACATAACCCTAAACCTCACCGTAACCCTCACCATAACCCTAACCCTAATCCTAACCCTAAACCTAATTCTAAACCTAAACCTAACCCTAACACTAACACTAACCCTAACTCTAACCCTAAACCTCACCCTCACCCTAACCCTAACTCTAACCCTAACCTGAAACCTAAACCTCATCCTAATCCTAACGCTCACCCTCACCCTCAACATAACCCTAACCCTAACCCTAACAATAACCCTAAACCTAACCCTAACCCTCATCATAACCATAGCCTTCACCCTAACCCTAACCCTCACTCTAACACTTACCCTCACCCTAACACTAACCCTAACCATTACACTAAACCTCACACTAACCCTAATCACCACCCTAACCCTAAACCTCACCCTAACCCTAACTCTCACCCTCAACCTATCCCTCAACCTAACCATAACCCTCATCCTCACCCTTAACCTCACAGTAACCATAAAACTAATCCTGAATCTAACCCTCAACCTCACCCTAACCCTAACCCTCACCTTACCATAACCCTCACCCTCAGCCTAACCCTCACCTTTACACTTACAGTCACCCTAACACTTACCCTCACCCTCACCCTCAGCCTCAGCCTAACCCTAAGCCTAAGCCTAACCCTAACCCTAACCCTAACCCTCACCTTCACTCTAATCCTAACCCTAACCCTCATCCTAACCCTTAACCTACCATAACCCTAACCATCATTCTAAACCTAATCCTCATACACACCCAAACCCTCAGCCTAAACTTAAGCCTAAGCCAAACCCTAACCCTAACCCTCACACTCACTCTACCGTCAACCTAATCCTAAACCTAACCCTAACCCTAACATTAAACCTCAACCTAACCCTCACCCTAACCCTAACACTCAACCTAACCCTCCCCCTAAACCTAACTCTAACCCTAAACCTCACCCTCACCATAACCATAATCCTAAAACTAAACCTCACCCTAACCCTGATCCTAACCCTCACCCTCACCCTCACCCTTACTGTAACTCTAACCCTAACCTTAAATATAACACTAACCCTAAACCTAACCCAAACCCTGAACCTCATCGTAACATTAACCCTAACACAAACCCTCACCCTAATCCTAATCCTAACCCTCAGCCTCACCTTAAACCCTAACCTTCACCCTAACCCTAACCTTAACCCTAAACATCACACTAACGCTAACCCTAACCCTCACCCTAACTCTAGCCCTCCCCCTAGTACTAATGCTAACCCTAAACATCATCCTAACACTCACCCTAACTCTAAAACACTAACACTAACACTCACCCTCACCCTCATGCTCCGCCTAAGCCTCCGCCTCAGCCTAAGACTAACCCTGACCCTCACACACCCTCACCCTAACCCTAACCATAACACTAACCCTAACCCTAACCTTCACACTAACCCTCCCCCTAACCCTAACTCTAACCCTAAACCTCACACTCACCCTAACCCTAATCCTAAACCTGACACTAAATCTCACCCTAACCATAACCCTAACCCTCACCCTTACCCTCACCCTCACCCTCTCCTTAACTCTAACCCTAACTTTAACAATAACACTAATCTTAACTCGAAACCTAAACCTAACCCTAATCCTATCCATAACCATCACCCTCAGCCTCACCATCACTGCAAAAGTCACCAGAACTACAACACTAATACTCCTAACCCTAACCCTAATCCTAACAATCACCCTCACCCTAACCCTAATCCTAAACCTAATCCTCACTCTAACCCTAACCCTAACCTCACCATAACCCTAACCCTCATCCTAACCCTCACCCTAACATTAACCCTAACCCTCACCCTAGCCTTCACGCTAACCCTAATCCTAACCATAACCCTCACTCTAACCCTAACCCTAACCCTCACCATAACCCTCACACTCACCCTAACCCTCATCCTCACCCTAACCCTAACCCTCACCCTAACCCTAACCCTCACCCTCACCATAACCCTAACCCTCATCCTAACCCTAACCCTAACCCTAAACCTAAACCTAAACCTCACCCTAACAATAACCCTAACCCTCACCCTCACCCTAGCCCTCACCCTAAACCTAATCCTAACCCTAATCCTCATCCTAAACCTCACCCTAACCCTAACCCTAAACCTCACCCTAACCCTAATCCAAACCCTAACCCTCAACCTAACCCTAACCCTCACCCTCACTGTAACCTGAACCCTAAACCTCATCCAACCCTAAACTAAACCCGAACCCTAACTCTTACCCTAACGCTAACCCTAACCCAAACCCTGACCCTCATCATATCTCTAACCCTAATACTAACCCTCAGCCTCACCTTAACCCTTACCCTAACCCTAACCCTAAATCTCACCCTAACGCTAAACCTAACCCTCACCCTAAATCTAGCCCTCACCTTAACTCTAATGCTAAACCTAAACCTCATCCTAACACTCACCGTAACCCTAAAACCCTAACCCTAACCCTCACCCTCACCCTCACGCTCTGCCTAAGCCTCCGCCTCAGTCTAAGACTAACCGTGACCCTCACACTCACCCTCATCCTAACCCTAACAGTAACACTAACCCTAACCCTAACCCTCACACTAGCCCTTACCCTAATGCTAACTCTAACCCTAAACCTCACCCTCACCCTAACCCTAAACCTCACCCACACCCTCCCCATCTGCCTAACATTAAGCCTAAGCCTAACCCCAACCCTAACTCTAACACTAACCCTACCCCTCAACCTACCCCTCTCCCCAAACCTAACCCTCACCTTCACCCTAGCCCATACCCAAACCCTAAGCCTAAGCCTAACCCTCATCCTAACCCTCACTCTAACCCTAACCCCAACACTCACCATAACCTTAACCCTCACCCTCACCCTCACCCTAACTCTAAACCTAACCTTAACCCTAACCCTAACCCTCACACTCACCCTCACCTTAACCATAACCCTAATCCAAACTAACACTAACCCTCAACCCCACACTAAAACTCACCCTATCCCCAACCCTAACCCTAAAACTAACCCTAACCCTCACCATACCCCTCACACTAACCCTAAGCCTAACCCTCACCCTCAACCTAGCCCATACCCAAACCCTAAGCCTAAGCCTAACCCTCATTCTAACCCTAACCCCAACACTCACCCTAACCGTAACCCTCACCCTCACACTCACCCTAATTGTAAACCTAACCCTAACCTTAACCCTAACACTCACACTCATCCTCACTTTAAACCTAACCCTAATACTAACCCTAACACTAACCCTCACACCCACACTAAACCTCACCCTAACTCTAACCCTAACACTAACCCTAACCCTAACCTTAAACCTCAGCCTCACCTCAACCCTAACTCTAATCCTAAACCTCACCCTCACCCTAAACCTAACCCTAACCCTAATCCTAAACCTCACCCTAAACCTAAACTTTACCCTAACACTTACCCTCACCCTAACACTTACACTAACCTTAACACTAACACTCACACTAACGCTAACAATCACCCTAAACCTAATCCTCACCCTAACCCAAACGCTAACCCTCAACTTCACCCTAGCCCTCACCCTAAACCTAACACGTATCCTCACCCTAAACCTCACACTAACCCCAACACTAATCCTCAATCTAACCCTCACCCTCACCTTAACCCTAAGCAGAACCCTCACCCTTACAATAACCCTCACCCTCAGCCTAACCCTCACCTTTACTCTGTCACCCTCATCCTAACCCTCACCCCAAAGCTAACCCTCATCCTAACCCTCACACTAACCGTAACCCTAACCATCACCCTAACCCTAACCCTCACCCTCGACTTCAGCCTCAGCCTAACCCTAAGCCTAAGCCTAACCCTAACCCTCATCCTAACTCTCAACCTAATCATTACCGGAACCATCAATCTAAACCTAATCCTCATCCCCACCATCACCCTCAGCCTAACCCTAAGCCTAAGCTTAACCCAAACAGTAACCCTCACACTCACCCTCAGCATAACCCTAATCCTAACCCTAACCCTAACCCTAAACCTAAACCTCAACCTAACCCTCACCCTAACACTAACCCTAACTCTCACCCTCACTTTAGTCCTCAACATAACCCTCACCTCAAACCTAACCCTCACCCTCAATGTAACCCAAAACTTAACCCTCCCCCTAACCCTACGCCTAAACCTAAACCTCACCCTAACCCTAACACTAAATCTCACCCTCACCCTAGCCCTCACCGTAACCCTAATTGTAACCCTAAACCTCATTCTAACCCAAACCCTAACCCTATCCCTAAACCTCACCCTAATCCTAAACCTAATAGTAACCCTCAAACTAATGCTAACCCTGACACTCAATGTAATACTAACCCTAAACCTCAAACTAACACCAACCCTCACACTCACAATCGCCCTCAGCCTAAACCGAAGCCTAATCCTAACCCTAACCCTAACCCTCATACTCACCTTCACCCTAACCCTAATCCTAACCCTGACACTAAACCTCACCCTAACCCTAACCCTAACCCTAACGCTTACCCTCAGCCTTACCTTCACCTTAACTCTAACCCTATACCCTAACAATAACACTAATCCTAACTCGAAACTTAACCTAACCCTAATCCTATCCCTAACCCTCACCCTCAGCCTCACCATCACTGCCAAGGTAACCAGAACCATAACACTAACAATAATCCTAACCCTAACCCTAATCCTAACCCTCACCCTCACCCTAACCCTCATCCTCAACCTAACTCTAACCCTAACCCTAACCCTCTCCCTCACCATAACCCTAACCCTCATCCTAACCCTCACCCTTACCCTAACACTAACACTTAACCTCACCCTAAAAATAACCCTAACCCTCACCCACACCCTAGCCCTCGCCCTAACACTAATCCTAAACCTAATCCTCATCCTAACTCTCCCCCTAATCCTTAACTGAAAACTTAACTCAAAACCTTCACCCTAACCCTAAACATAACCCGAACCATAACTATCACCCAAATGCTAACCCTAACCTGAACCCTAACCCTAAACCTCAACCTCACTCTCAGCTTAATGCTAAGACTAATCCTAACACTAAGCCTAACCCAAGCACTCACCCTAACACTACCCCTAATCGTAATCCTAAACCTAACCCTAACCCTCACCCTCATCCTAACCCTCACCCTAACCCCAAGCCTAACACTAACCCTAACCCTAACCCTCACACTAACCCCAATCCTAACACTAACCCTAACCCTAAAACTAACCCTCACCCTAACCCTAACACTAACACTAAACCTAACCCTAACCCTCACCCTCATCCTAACCCTCACCCTAACCCCAAGCCTAACACTAACCCTAAACCTAACCCTCACCCTAACCCCAACCCTAACACTAACCCTAACCCTAACCCTAACCCTCACCCTAACCCTAACACTAACACTAACCCTAACCCCAACCCTCACCCTAACCCTAACCCTAACCCTCAAGCTCACCCTAACCCTAACCCTAACCCTAACCCTCACACTCACCCTCAATTTAATCCTAATCCTAATCCTAACCCTAATCTTCACCTTCAACCTAACCCTCACCCTAACCCTACCCCTAACAGCAACACTAACCCTAACCCTAACCCTAACTCTCACCCTATCCCTAAGCCTAACCCTACCCCTAACCGTAATCCTCACACTCACCTTTAATCTAAACCTGATCCTAAACCTAACCCTCACCTTTACCCTTACTGTCACCCTCACCCTAACCCTACCCCTAACACTATCACTAACCCTAACCCTAACCCTCACCGTAACCCTAAACCTAAACCTCACCCTAACCCTAACCCTAACCCTCACACTCATGCTCGGTCTAAGCCTAACCCTAACCCTAAGCTTAAGCATAACCCTAACCTTCACACTGACACTCACCCTAACCCTAACACTATCACTAATGCTAACTCTAACCCTAAACGTCACCCACACCCTAAACCTAACTCTAACCCTAACCCTAAACATAAACCACACCCTAAACCTAACCCGAACTCTCACCCTCACCGTAAATGTAACACTAACCCTAACCTAACAATAACCCTAACCCTAACCCTAACCCTCATTCTAACCATAACCCTCACCCTAAACCTAACCCTCAAAGTAACACTTACCCTCACCCTAACACTAACCCTAACCCTAACACTAACACTCACACTAACCCTAACCATCACCCTAACATTAAACCTCACCCTAAGCCTAACCCTAACGCTCACCCTCAACCTAGCCCACACCCTAACCCTAACCCTCATCCTCACTCTAAACCTCACACTAACCCTAAACCTAATCATCAATCTTAACCTCACCCTCACCCTAACCCTAACCCTAACCCTAGACCTTACCTTAATCCTCACTCTCAGCCTAACCCTCAGATTTTCCCTTACTGTCACCCTCACCCAAATCCCTCACCCTAACCATAACCCTCTTCCTAACCTTCACCCTGATCATAATCCTAAGCATCACCCTAACCCTAACCCTGACCCTCAACCTCACCATCAGCCTAACCCTAAAGCCTAAGCCAAACACTCACACTAACCCTCACCCTCACCCTAGCCCTCACCCTAACCCTAAACCTAACCCTAACCTTAATCATAACCCTAAACCTAACCCTAACCCTAACCATCACACAAAACCTAATCCTCATCCCCACTCTCACCCACAGCCTAACCCTAAGTCTAAGCCTAACCCTAACCCTAACCCTCACACTCACCCTCACCATAACCCTAATCCTAAACCTAACCCTAACCCTAACCCTAAACCTCAACCCAACCCTCACCCTAACCCTAACCCTAACACTAAACCTAACCCTAACCCTCACCCTAACTATCTCCCTAACCCTTACTCTAACCCTAAACCTCACCCTCACCCTAACCCTAAACCTCAGCCTCACCCTCACCCTCATCATAACTCTAACCCTAACCCTAACAATAACCCTAACCCTAACACTAACCTTAACGCTCATCCTCACCGTAACCCTAAACCTAACCCAAGCCCTCACCCTAACTCTAACCCTAACCTTAACCCTCACCCTCAGCCTCACAGTCACCGAAAACTTAACCATAACACTAATAACCCTAATCCTAACCCTAATCCTAACCATCACCCTCACCCTAAACCTAACCCTAACCTTCACCCTAATCCTAAACCTCAACCTCACCATAACCCTAACCCTAACACTCACCCTAACCCTAAACCTAACGCTAATCCTAAACCTTGCCATAATGTTAACCCTAACCCTCACACTCAACCTTGCCCTCATCCTAACCCTAATCCTAACCCTAGACCTTATCCAATCCCTCACCCTAATCCTAACCCTAAACCTGACCCTAACCCTAACCCTCAACCTCATCCTCAGCCTAACCCTAAGCCTAAGCCTAACCCGAACCCTAACCCTCACACTCAACCTCATCCTAACCCTAACCCTAATCTTAACACTAACACTAACCCTAACACTAACCCTCAACCTAACCCACCCCCAACCCTAACTCTAAACCTAAACCTCACCCTCACCCTAACCCTAACCCTCACCATCACCCTCACCCTCAGCCTAAACCTAAGCCTAACCCTAACCCTCACCCTAGCCCTCACCCTAACCCACCCACTAACCCTAACTCTAAACCTAACCCTCACCCTCAACCTAACCCTAAACCTAAACCTCACCCTAAATCTCACCGTAAGCCTAACCCGCACCCTCACCCTCACCCTCACCGTAACTCTAAACCTAACCCTCACAATAACACTAACCATAACCCTAACCCTAACCATAAATCTCACACTCAGCCTCACCCTCACTGCAAACTTAAACCTATCCATAACACTAATATTAACCCTTACCCTAACCCTAACCCTAACTCTAACCCTAACCCTATCCCTAATCCTCACCCCACCCTCACCCTCAGCCTAACCCTAAGCCTAACCCTAACCCTAACCCTAACTTTAACCCTAAACCTCACCCTCACCCTAACCCTATCTCTAAACCTAACCCTAAACCTCAGCCTAACCCTAACCCTAACCCTACCCACACACTCACCCTCATGGTAACTCTAAACCTAACCCTAACCATAACACTAACCCTAACCCTAACCATCACCCTAAACCTAATCCTCACCCCCAGCCTCAACCTCAGCCTAACTGTAAGCCTAAGCCTAACCCTAACCCTCACCCTCACCCTCACCCTAACCCTAATCGTAACCCTAAATCTATCCCTAACCCTCCCCCTCCCCCTCCCCCTCCCCCGAATTCTAACCCTAAACCTCACCAGCACCCTAACCCTAACCCTAACCCTAACACTAAACCTCACACTAAAACTCACCCTAACCCTGACCCTCACTCTCAACATGACCATAACTCTAACCCTAACCCTAACAATAATACTAACCCTAACCCTAACCCTAACCGTAATACTAACCATAAACCTCACCCAGAGCGTCACCCTCACCGCAAACTTAACACTAACCATAACACTAACAATAACCCTAACCCTAACCCTAAACCTAAACCTCACCCTAACCCTAAACCTTGCCCTTACCCTCACCCTCACCGCAACATTAACCCTAACCCTAAACCTAACAAAAACCGTAAACCTAACACTAACCTTAACCATAACCATAACCCTCACCCTAACGCTAACCCTCACCCTAAAACTAACCCTAGTCCTAACACTAACCCTCACACTAACCTTAACACTAATCCTCAGTCTAATTCTCACCCTCACCCTAACCCTAAACCTAATACTCACCTTAACCCTCAACTTGACCCTTACTGTCACCCTTACCCTAACCCTCACCCTAACACTAATCCTCATCCTAACCCTCACCCTAACCATGACCCTAACCATCATGCTAACCCTAACCCTCAACCTCACCCTCAGCCTCAGCCTAACCCTAAGCCTATGCCTAACTCTACCCTAAACCTCACCCTCACCCTAGACCTCACCCTAACTCTAATCCTAACACTGACCCTCATCCTAACCCTAACCCTAACCCTAAAAATAACCCTAAACTTAACCCTAACCCTCATTCTCACCATAACACTCACCCTAACCTTAAACCTCACCCTAAAAATTACCCTCACCCTAACACTAACCCTAAGCCTAAAACTAACCCTCACACTAACCCTAACGATCACCCTAACCCTAACACTCACCCTAACCCTAAACCTAACCCTTATCCTCACCCTACACCTCAACCTAATCCTAATCCTCATCCTCACTCTAAACCTCACACTAACCCCAAAAACTAATCCTCAATCTAAACCACACCCTAACCCTAACCCTAAACCTCACCCTAACCCTAACCCTCACACTTACTGTAATCCTAATTCTCAGCCTAACCCTCAACATTACCTTTACTGTCACCCTCACCCTAACCCGCACACTAACCCTAACCCTCATCCTAACCCTCACCGTGACCATAACCCTAAGCAAGCATCACCCTAATCCTAACCCTCACCCACAACCTAACCCTAACACTCACTCTCACACTAACCCTCACCCTAACCCTAACCCTCAACCTCACCCTCAACCTCAGCCTAACCCTAAGCCTAACCCTAACCCTCACACTCAACCTCACAGTAACCCTAATCCTAATCCTAACCATAACCCTAACCCTCACCCTAACCCTAACACTAACCCTAACATTAACCCTAACACTAACCCTAACCCTAACACTCACCCTAACCCTAACTCTAAAATTAAACCTCACCCTCAAACTAACCCTAACCATAAACCTCACCCTAAACCTAACCCTAAACCTCACCCTCACCCTAGCCCTCAGCCTAACCCTAATCCTAACACTAACCCTCAACCTAACCTTCACCCTAACCCTAATCCTAGCACTCATCCTAAACCTAACCGTCAACCTAACCCTCACACTAAGCCTATCGAACCCTAAACCTCACCCTACCCCTAACCCTAACTCTAACTCTAACCCTAAACCTAAACCTCACCCTAACCCTAACCCTCACCCTCACCCTCACCGTCATCCTCAACGTAACCCTAAATCTAAAATTAAAAATAACCCTTACACGAACCCTAACCCTCAACCTAACTGTAACCCTCACCCTAACCCTAACCATCACCCTAACACTAATGGTAACCCTAACACTAACCCTCACACTAACCCTAAACCTCACCCTAACCCTAACCCTAACCCTAACCATCAACCTCACCCTAGCCCTCACCCTAACCCTAATTCTAACTCTTACCATTACCTAACCCTCAACCCTTATCCTTACCCTAAACCTCACACTAACCCTAACCCTAATCCTCAATCTAACCCTCCCCCTCCCCCTAACCCCTAACCGTCACACTTACCCTAACCCTCACTCTAACCCTAACCCTCACCCTTATCTTAAACCTCACCTACAGCCTAACCCTCAAATTTACCCTTACCTTCACTCTCACCTTAACACTCAGTCTATCCCTAAACCTCATCCTAAACTTCAAGCTAACCAAAACACTAACCATCACCCTAACCCTAACCCTCACACTCAATCTCACCCTCACCCTAACCCTAATCCTAACCCTAACCCTAATCCTAACCCTAACCCTCACCCTCAGCCTCATGCTCACTCCAAAAGTAACCTTAACCATAACACTAACAATAAACCTAACCCTAACCCCAATCCTAACCCTCCACCTCACCCTATCCCTAATCCTAACTCTAACCCTCACCCTCAGCCTCACACTCACTCCAAAAGTAACCTTAACCATAACACTAACAATAAACCTAACCCTAACCCCAATCCTAACCCTCCACCTCACCCTAACCCTAATCCTAACCCTAACCCTCACCCTCAGCCTCACCCTCACTCCAAAAGTAACCTTAACCATAACACTAACAATAAACCTAACCCTAACCCCAATCCTAATCCTCAACCTCACCATAACCCTAATCCTAACCCTAACACACACCCTAACCCTAATCCTCACCCTCACTGTAACCCTAACCCTCATCCTACCCCTCACCCTAACCCTAATCCTCACCCTCACTGTAAAACTAACCCTCACACCCAACATCACCCTCAGCCTAACCCTAAGCCTAAGCCTAACCCTAACCATAACCCTCACACACACCCTCAACCTAACCCTAATCCTAAACCTAACCCTATCCCTAAAAATCAACCTAACCCTAACCCTAACCTTAACCCTCCCAATAACCCTAACTCTAAACCTAATCCTCACCCTCAACCTAACACTAACACTAAACCTTACCCTAAATCTCACCGTAACCCTAACCCTCACCCTCAACCTCACCGAAACTCTAAACCTAACCTTAACAATGACACTAACCATAACCCTAACCCTAACCATAAACCTTACCCTAAGCCTCACTCTCACTGCAAACTTAAACCTAACCGTAACACTAACATTTACCCTTACCCTAACCCTAACCCTAACTCTAACCCTAAACCTAACCCTAGTCCTCACACCCACCCTCACCCTCATCCAAACCCTAAGCCTAACCCTAACATTAACCCTATCTTTAACCCTAAACCTCACCCTCACCCTTACACTATCTCTAAACCTAACCCTAAACCTCAGCCTAACCCTAACCCTAACCGTACCTGCACCCTCACCGTCACAGTAACTCTAACCCTAACCCTAAAAATAACACTAACGCTAACCCTAACAATCACCCTAACCCTAATCCTCACCCCCAGCTTCACCCTGAGCTTCACCCTAAGCCTAAGCCTAACCATAACCCTCACCCTCACCCTCACCCTAACCCTAATCCTAACCCTAACCCTATCCCTAAACCACAACCTAACCCTCACCCTCACCCTAATACTAACATTAAACCTAACCTTAACCCTCACCCTAACCCTCCCATCACCCTAACTCTAAACCTAAACCTCACCAGTACCCTAAACCTAACCCAAACCCTAACACTAAACCTCACCCTAAACCTCACCCTAACCTTCACCCTCACACTCACCATGACCGAAACTCTAACCCTAACCCTAAAAATAATACTAAACCTAACCCAAACACTAACACTAACCATAACCCTCACCCTTAGCCTCACCCTCGCCGCAAACTTAACACTAACCATAACACTAACAATAACCCTAACCCTAACCCTAAGCCAAACCCTAACCCTTACCCTAACCCTAACCCTCACCCTAACCCTAACCCTAATCCTAACCGTAAAACTAACCCTAACCCTCAACCTAACCCTAAACCTCATCCTAAACCTCACCCTAAACATAGCCCTAACCCTCCTCCTAAACCTAACCCTAACCCTAACTCTAACCCTCACCCTAACCCTCACACTAACCTTAACCCTAACACTAACCCTTACTCTAACCCTAAACCTCACCATCACCCTAAACCTAACTCTAAACCTAACCCTAAATCTAAACCTCACCTTAACCCTAACCTAACCCTCACCCTCACCCTCAGCTTAACCGTTACCCAAACCCTAGAATAACCCTAACCCAAACCCTAACCCTAACCCTCACCCTCACCCTAACCCTAACCCTAACCCAAGCCCTCACCCTAAACCTAACCTTAACACTAACCCTAAACCTCACCATAACCCTAAACCTAAACCTCACCCTCAGCCTCAGCCTCACCTTAAATTTAACATTAATCATAACACTAACAATAACCCTAACCCTAAACCTAATCCTAACCCTCACCCTCACCCTAACACTAACCTCAACCCTAACACTCACCCTAATCCTAAACCTAACCCTAATCCTAAATCTCGCCATAATTCTAACCCTAACCCTCCCCCTAACCCTTGCCCTCATCCTAACCCTAATCCTTACACTAAACCTCATCCTAACCCTCACCTTAATCCTAACCCTAACCCAATCCCTCACCCTAACCCTAACACTCAACCTCAAACTCAGCCTAACCCTAACGCTAACCCTCACACTCAAACTCACCCTAACCCTAATCCTAACACTAAACCTAACCCTAACCCTAACCCTTACAATCACCCTAACCCTCACCCTAACCCTAACTCTAAACCTAAACCTCACCCTCAACCTAACCCTAACTCTAACCCTAACCCTAAACCTAAGCCTCACCCTAACCCTAACCCTTACCCTCACCCTCACCTTCACCGTAACCTTAACGCTAACCCTAACGCTAACAATTACCCTAAACCTAACACTAACCCTAACCCTAAACATAACCCTCACCCTAACGCTATAACTCACCCTAACCCTAAAACTAACCCTAGTCTTAACACTAACCCTCAAACTAACCCTAACCATCACCTTAACCCTAAAACTCAACATATCCCTATCCCTAACCCTCACCCTCACCCTAGCACTCACACTAACCCTAACCCTCATTATCACCCTAAAACTCACTCTAACCTTCACACTAATCCTCAATCTTAACCTCACCCTCACCCTAACCCTTACCCTAATCCTCACCCTAACCCTCACCATGACACTTACTGTCACCCTCACCATAAACCTCACCCTAACCCTAACCCTTATCCTAACCCTCACCCTAACCATGACCCTAACCATCATGCTAACCCTAACCCTCAACCTCACCCTAATCCTTAGTCTAAACTAAGCCTAAGCCTAACCCTAACCCTAATCCTCACCCTCAACCTAGCCCTCACCCTAACCCTAATCCTAACCCTGACCCTCATCCTAACCCTAACCCTAACCCTAAAAACAACCCTAAACCTAACCCTAACCCTAACCCTAACCCTAAACCTAACCCTCACCATAGCACTAACCCTAAACCTAACACTAACACTCACACTAACCCTAATGATCACCCTAAGGTTAACACTCACGCTAACCCTAAGCCTAACCTTCACCCTCAACCTAGCCCTCAACCTAACGCTAACCCTCATCCTCACCCTAAACCTCACACTAACCCTAAGACTAATCCTCAATCTAAACCACACCCTCACCCTAAACCTAAACCCAACACTCACCCTAACACTAACCCTCACCGTTACCGTAATCCTCATTCTCAGATAACCCTCAACTTTACACTTACTGTCCTGTCAACCTCACCCTAACCCTCATACTAACCCTACCCTCATCCTAACCTGACCCTGACCGTAACCCTAAGCATCACCCTAATCCTAACCCTCACCCTCAACCTAACCCTAACATTAACCCTCACACTAACACTAACTCTAACCCCAAACCTCACCCTCACCCTAAGCCTCACCATCACCCTCACCCTCAGCCTAACACTAAGTCTAAGCCTAAACCTAACCCTCACACTAACCCTCACCCTCACCCTAAATCTAATCCTAACCCTAACCCTAACCCTCACCCTCACTCTCACCCTAACCCTAATCCGAACCCTAAACCTATCCCTAAACCTCAACCTAACCCTAACCCTCTCCGTAATGCTAACACTAAACCTAAACCTAGCCCTCACCCTAAACCATCCCCCTAACCTGAACTCTAACCCTAAACTACACCAGCACCCTAAAACTAACCCTAAGCCTAAACCTCACCGTAAACCTCACCCTAACCCTCACCCTCAACCTTACTCTCACAGTGACCTTAACTCTAACCCTAACCCTAACAATAACAGTAACCCTAACCCTAACCCTAACAATAACCATAAACCTCACCCTGTGCCTCACCCTCACCTCAAAATTAACACTAACCATAACATTAACAATAATCCTAAACCTAACCTTAAGGCTAAGCCTAACCCTAACCCTAACCGTAACACTCACGAAAACCCTAACCCTAACCCTAAACCTAATCCTAACCCTAACACTAAACCTAACACTAACCCTAAACCTAAACCTAAACCTCATCCTAACACTCACCCTAAACCTAACCCTTACCCTCACCCTAACCCTCACCCTAACCCTCACCTTAACCCTAACCCTAACAATAACCCTAACACTAAACCTAAACCTCACCATCACCCTAAACCTAACTCTAACCCTAACCCTAAAACTAAACCTCACCCTAACTCTAAACCTAACCCTCACCCTCAACTTCACTGTAACCCTAACCCTAACCCTAACAATAGCCCTAACACTAAACCTAACCCTCACCCTAACCATAACGCTCAACATAACCCTAACCCTCAATCTAACCCTCACCCTCAACCTAACCCTAACCCTAACCGTAACCCTAACCCTAACCCTAAACCTAACCCTAACCCTAACCATCACGTTAAACCTATTCCTCATCCCCACCCTCACCCTGAGCCTAACCCTAAGCCTAAACCTAACCCTAACCTTAACCCTCAAACTTACCCTCACCCTAATCGTAACACTAACACTAACCCTTACTCTAACCCTAAACCTCACCCTCACCCTAACCCTAACTCTAACCCTAATCTGAAACCTAAACCTCATCCTAACCCTAACCCTCACTCTCACACTCACTCTCAACATAACCCTAACCCTAACCCTAACCCTAACAATAAACCTAACCCTAACCCTAACCCTCATCCTAACCATAACCTTCACCCTAACCCTAACCATCACCCTAACACTTTCCCTCACCCTAACACTAACCCTAACCATAACACTAACCGTCACACTAACCCTAACCATCACCCTAACCCTAAACCTCACCCTAACCCTAACTCTCATCCTCAACCTAGCCCTCAACCTAACCCTAAACCTCATCCTCACCCTTAACCTCACACTAACCTTAACACTAATCCTGAATCTAAATCTCAACCTCACCCTCACCCTAACCCTCACCATAACATAAATCCTCATCCTAACCCTCACCCTAACGGCAACCTCAACCATCAACCTAACCCTAACCCTCACCCTCAGCCTCAGCCTCAGCCTAAACTTAAGCCTAAGCCTAAGCCTAACCCTAACCCTCACCCTCACCCTAGCCCTCACCCTAACCCTAATCCTAACACTAACACTTATCCTAACCCTTAACCTAACCATAACGCTAACCATCATTCTAAACCTAATCCTCATCCCCACCCATACCTCAGCCTAACCCTAAGCCTAAGCCAAACGCCAAACCCTAACCCTAACCCTCAAACTCACCCTGACTTTCACCCTAATCCTAAACCTAACCCTAACCCTAACATTAAACCTCAACCTAACCCTCACCCTAACCCTAACACTAACCCTAACCCTAACACTCAACCTAACCCTCCCCCTAATCCTAACTCTAACCCTAAACCTCACCCTCACTCCAACCATAATCCTAACACTAAACCTCACCCTAACCCTGATCCTAACCCTCACCCTCACCCTCACACTTAATGTAATTCTAAGCATAAACTTAACTTATAACACTAACCTTAAACCTAACCCAAACCCTGACCCTCACAGTAACTCTAACCCTAAAACAAACCCTCACCCTAATCCTAATCCTAACCCTCAGCCTCACCCTAACCCTAACCCTAACCCTAACCTTCACCCTCACCATAACCCTAACCCTAACCCTAAACCCTACCCTAACTCTAACCCTAAACCTCACCCTAACTCTAGCCCTCCCCCTAACCCTAATGCTAACTCTAAACCTCATCCTAACACTCACCCTAACCTTAAAACCCTAACCCTAACACTCACCCTCACCCTCACGCTCTGCCTAAGCCTCCGACTCAGCCTAAGACTAATCCTGACCCATACACTCAACATCACCCTAACCCTAACCGTAACACTAAACCTAACCCTAACCTTCACACTAACCCTCCCCCTAACCCTAATTCTTACCCTAATCCTCACCCTCATCCTAACCCTAAACCTCACCCTCACCCTCAGCCTCCGCCTAACATTAAGCCTAACCCTAACTGCAACCCTAACCCTAACACTAACCCTAACACTAACCCTACCGCTCACCCTAAACCTAACCCTAACCCTCACCCTCACCCTAGCCCATACCCAAACCCTAAGCCTAAGCCGAACACTCACCCTAACCCTCACTCTAAACCTAACCCAAACACTCACCCTAACTGTAACCCTCACCCTCACCCTCACCCTAACTCTAATGATTACCCTAACCCTAAACCTCACACTCACCCTCACCTTAACCCTAACCCTAATCCTAACCCTAACACTAACCCTCAACCCCACAATATATATCACCCTATCCCCAACCCCAACCCTAACACTAACCCTAACCCTCACCCTACCTCTCACCCTAACCCTAACCCTAACCCTCACCCTCAACCTAGCCTATACCCAAACCCTATGCCTAAGACTAACCCTCACCCTAATCCTCATTCTAACCCTAACCCCAACACTCACCATAACCGTAACACTCACCCTCACCCTCACCCTAACTCTAAACCTAACCCTAACCCTAATCCTAAACCTCACACTCACCATCACCTTAACCCTAACCCTAATCCAAACTCTAACACTAACCCTCAACCTCACACTAAAACTCACCCTATCCCCAACCCTAACCCTAACACTAAACTTAACCCTCACCCTACCCGTCACACTAACCCTAACCCTAATCCTCACCGTAAAACCAGCCTATACCCAAACCCTAAGCCTAAGCCTAACCCTTACCCTCACCATAACTCTAACCCTACTCCTAACATTAACCCTAACCCTAACACTAAACCTAACCCTTACCCTCACCCTAACTCTTCCCCTAACCCTAACTCTAACCCGAAACCTCACCATCACCCTAACCCTAAACCTCACCCTCACCCTCACCCTCACCATAACTCTAACCCTAACCCTAAAAATAAACCTAACCCTAACACTAACCCTAACCCTCATCCTCACTGTAACCCTAAACCTAACCCAAGCCCTCACCCTCACCCTAACCCTAACCCTAACTCTCACCCTAACCGCAAACCTCAACCTCACGGTAACACTAACCCAAACACTCACCCTAACCCTAAAACTAACCCTAATCCTAAACCTTGCCATAATGCCAACCCAAAACCTCAACCTCACCCTTGCCCTCATCCTAACCCTAATCCTAACCCTAAACCTCATCCTAACCCTCACCCTAACCCTAAACCTCATCCTAACCCTTACCCTAACCATAACCCTAACCATCATGCTAAACCTAACCCTCAACCTCACTCTCAGCCTCAGCCTAAACCTAAACCTAACCCTGACCCTCATCCTAACCCTAACCCTAACCCTAAAAATTATCCTAAACCTAACCCTAACACTCATTCTAAACATAAACCTCACCCTAACCCTAAACCTCAACCTAACACTTACCCTCACCCTAACACTAACTCTAACCCTAACACTAACACTCACATTAACCCTAATGATCACCCTAAGGCTAACACTCACGCTAACCCTAATCCTAAACCTCACCCTCACTCTGGCCCTCAACCAAACCCAAACCCTCTTGCTCACCCTAAACCTCACATTAACCCTAACACTAATCCTCAATTTAAACCACACCCTCACCCTAACCCTAAACCTATCCCTCAACGAAACCCTAACCCTCACCCTTACTGTAATCCTCACTCTCAGCCTAACCCTCACCTTTAACCTTACTGTCACCGTCACCCTAACCCTCACACTAACCCTAAACCTCACCCTGACCGTAACCCTAAGCATCACCCTAACCCTAACCCTCACCCACAACCTAACCATAACACTAACCCTCACACTAACACTAACTCTAACACTAAACATCTCCCAAACCCTAACCCTCACCCACACCCTCAGCCTAACACTAAGCCTAACCATAACCTAAACCCTCACACTCACCCTCACCCTCACCCTAAACCTAAACCTAACCATAACCCTGACCCTCAACCTAACACTAACACTAAACCTAACCTAACCCAAACACTTACCCTAACCCTAACCCTCACCCTAACCCTAACTCTAAAATTAAACCTCACCCTCAACCTAACCCTACACCTCACCCTAACCCTAACCCAAAATATTACCCTCACCCCAGCAATCACCCTAACCCTCATCCTATCCCTAACCCTCATGCTAACCCTCACCCTAACCCTAATCCTAACCCTCACCCTAAACCTAACCCTCACCCTCAACATCACCATCAGCCTAACCCTAAGACTAACCTTAAACCTAACTCTAACCCCCACACTCACCCTCACCCTAACCCTAATCCTAACCGTAACCCTAACTCTAACCCTAACCCTCACACTAACACTCACTCTAACCGTAACATAACACTAACCCTAACCCTAAACCTCACACTAACCCTCATCCTAAGCCTAACTCTAAACCTAAACCTCACCCTAATCCTAACCCTTACTCTAACACTAATCCTAACCCTAAAGCTCACCCTAACCCTAACCCTAACCCACACGCTGACACTCACCCTATATGTAACCCTAAACCTAAAATTAAAAATAACCTTAACACTAAACCTAAACCTTACCCGAACTGTAACCCTCACCCTAACCCTAACCATCATCCTAACACTTACCCTCACCCTAATACTAACCCTAACCCTAACACTAACCCTCACACTAACCCTAACACTCACCCTAATCCTAAACCTCACCCTAACCCTAACCCTAACCTAAACCTCACCCTCACCCTAGCCCACACCCTAATTCTAATTCTAACACTTAGCCTCACTTAACCCTAACCCTCATGCTCACCCTAAACCTCACATTAAACCTAACCTTCATCCTCACCCTATCCCCTAACCCTCACACTTACCCTAACCCTCACCCTAACCCTAACCCTCACCCTTATCTTAACCCTCACCCACAGCCTAACCCTCAACTTTCCCCTTACCATCACCCTCACCCTAACACTCACCCTATCCCTAAACCTCATTCTAACCTTCAAGCTAACTGTAACCCTAACCATAAACCTAATCCTAACCCTCACCCTCAATCTCACCCTCAGCCTAAACCTCAGCCTAACCCTAACCCTAACACTAACCCTCACCCTCACCGTAGCCATCACCCTAATCGTAACCCTAAACCTCATCCTAACCGTCACTCTAATTCTAAACCTAACTATCACCAAACACTAATCCTCACCCCTACCCTCACCCTCAGCCTAAGCCAAAGCGTAACCCTAACCCTCACACTCACCCTCACCCAAACCTAATCCTAAACCTAAGCCTAACCCTAAACCTCAAACTAACCCTCACCCTAACCCTAACCCTAACACTAACCCTGACCCTAACCCTAACCATAACCCTAACACTAACCCTCACACTAACCCTAACCCTCACCCTAACCCTAAACCTCACCCTAACCCTCAACCTCACCCTAACCCTAATCCTCACCCTAAACCTCACCCTCAGCCTCACCCTCACTGCAAAGGTAACCTTAACCATAACACTAACAATAACCCTAAACCTAACCCTAACCCTAACTATCACCCTCACCCTCACCCTAATCCTAACCCAAACCCTCACCCTAACTCTAAACCTTACCCTCACCATAACACTAACCCTCATCCTAACCAACAACCAAACCCTAATCCTCACCCTCAACATAACACTAACCCTCACTCCCACCCTCACCCTCAGCCTAACCCTAAGCCTAAGCCTACCCCTAACCCTTACCCTCACACTCACCCTTACCCTAACCCTAATCCTAACCCTAACCCGAACCATAAACCTCACCTTCAGCCTCACTCTCACTGCAAACTTAACCCTAACCATAACTCTAAAAATAACCCGAAACCTAACCCTAACCCTAACCCTAAATCTACCCTAACCCTAACCCTAATCCTCACCCCCACCCTCAGGCTCAGCCTAGCCCTAAGCCTAACCCTAACACTAACACTAACTCTAACCCTAAACCTCACCCTCACCCTAACTCTATCTCTTAACCTAACCCTAAACCTTACCTTAACTCTAACCCTAAACCTCACCCGCACCCTCACCCTCACCGTAACTCTAACCCTAACCCTAACAATAACACTAACCTAAGCCTAACCATCACCCTAAGCCTAATAATCACTCCCATCCTCACCCTTAGCCAAAGCCTAAGCCTAAGCCTAAGCCTAACCCTAACCCTAACCCTCACACTCGCACTGACCCTAACCTAAACCTAACCCTAACCCTATCCCTGAACCTCAACCTAACCCTCACCCTCACCCTAATGCTAACACTAAACCTAAACCTAACCCTCACCCTAACCCTCCCCTTAACCCTAACTCTAAACCTAAACCTCACCAGCACCCTAACCCTAACCTTAAACCTAAACCTAACCCTAAACCTCACCCTAACCCTCACCCTCACCCTCACTCTCACCGTGACCGTAACTCTAACCCTAACCCTAACAATAACACTAACCTTAACCCTAACCCTTACCCTAACACTAACCATCACCGTCAACCTTAGCCTCACCCTCAATGCAAACTTAACACTAACCATAACACTAACAATAACTCTAACATTAATCCTAAGCCTAACCCTAAACCTAACCCTCATCTTAACCCTAACCATAAACCTAACCCTAACCCTAACCCTAAAAGTAACACTAACCCTAACCATAACCAAAAACCTCATCCAAACCCTCACCCTAAACCTAACGCTAACCCTCACCCTAACCCTAACCCTCACCCTCAAAATCCGCCTAAGCCTAACCCGAACTCTAACTCTCACACTAACCCTCACCTTAAACCTAACCCGAACACTAACCCTAACTCTAACCCTAAACCTCACGATCAACCTAAATCTAACTCTAACCCTAACCCTATACCTATACCTCAACCAAAACCTAACCCTAACCCTCACACTAACCCTCACCCTAACCCTAACCTAACACTAACCCTAACCCTAACCCTCACACTAACCCTCACCCTAAGCCTAACTCTAACCCTAAACCTCACCCTAACC
Organism: Dipodomys merriami; assembly: GCF_024711535.1. Taxonomy (NCBI): domain Eukaryota; kingdom Metazoa; phylum Chordata; class Mammalia; order Rodentia; family Heteromyidae; genus Dipodomys; species Dipodomys merriami. Next base: position 119,141 of record NW_027206016.1, read on the forward strand.
CTAACCCTAACTCTAACCCTAATCCTAACCTTAACCCTCACCCTCACCCTAACCCTAATCCTAACCCTAACCCTATCCCTAAAAATCAACCTAAACGTAACCCTCACCATAACCCTCCCACTAAACCTAACTGTAAACATAATCCTCACCCTCAACCTAACCCTAACCCAAAACCTCACCCATCTCACCTAAGCCTTACCTTCACCCTCACCCTCACCCTCACCGTAACTCTAACCATAACCCTAACAATAACACTAACCATAACCCTAACCCTAACCATAAACCTCACCCTCAGCCTCACCCTCACTGCAAACTTAAACCTAACACTAACCATAACACTAACATTAACCCTTAGCCTAACTCTAACCCTAACCCTAACCCTAAACCTAAACCTCACGCCCAAGCTCAGCCTCATTCTAACCCTAAGCCTAACCCTAACATTAACCCTAACTTTAACCCTAAACCTCACACTCACACTAACCCTATCTCTAAACCTAACCCTCAGCTTAACCCTAACCCTAACCCTACGTGCACCCTCACCCTCACGTTAACTGTAACCCTAACCCTAACAATAACACTAACCCTAACCGTAACCATCACATTAACACTAATACTCACCCCCAGCCTCACCCTCAGCCTAACCCTAAGCCTAAGCCTAATCCTAACCCTCACCTTCACCCTCACCCTAATCCTAACCCTAACCCTATCCCTAAACCTCAACCTAACCCTCACCCTCACCCTAATGGTAACACTAAACCTAACCCTAAACCTCACCCTAACCCTCCCACTCACCCTAACTCTAACCCTAAACCTCTACAGCACCCTAACCCTAACACTAACCCTAACCCTAAACCTCACCCTAAACCTCACCCTAAACCTCACCCTCACTCTCACCATGACCGTAACTCTAACCCCAACCCTAACAATAAAACTAACCCTAACCCAAACCCTAACACTAACCATAACCCTCACCCTGAGCCTCACCCTCAACGCAAACTTAACACTAAACATAACACTAACAATAACCCTAACCCTAACCCTACTCCTAAACTTAACCCTAACCATAACCCAAACCCTAACCCTAACCCTAACCCTAAACCTAACCCTGATCATAACCCTAAAACTAACCCTAACCCTAACCATAACAACAAACCTCATCCTAACAGCCACCCTAAACCGAACCCTAACCCTCACTCTAACCCTAACCCTAACCATCACTCCCACGCTCGGCCTAAGCCTAAGCCTAAGCCTAACCCGAACTCTAAGCCTCACCCTAACCCTCACCCTAACACTCACCCTAACCCTAACCCTAACACTAACCCTAACTCTAACCCTAAATCTCACCCTCACCCTAACCCTAACACTAACCCTCACCCTAACCCTAAACCTCACCCTCACTGTAACCCTAACCCTAACCCTCACCCTAACCATAAACCTAACCCTAATCCTAAACCTCACCATAATGCTAACCCTAACCCTCACCCTCACACTTGCCCTCATCCTAACCCTAATCCTAACCTTAACCTCATCCTAAACCTCACCCGAGTCCTAAACCTAACCCTTACCCTCACCCTCATACTAACCCTAACCCTAACCCTCACACTCAACCTCACCCAAACCCTAATCCTAACACTAACCCTAACCCTAACCCTAACCCTAACCCTCACCCTAACCCTCCCCCTAACACTAACTCTAAACCTAAACCTCACCCTCACCCTAACCGAAACTCTAAACCTAACCCTAAAACTAAACCTCAACCTAAACCTAAACCTTACCTTCACCCTCACCCTCACCGTAACCTTTACCCTAACCCTAACCCTAAAAATAACCCTAAACCTAACACTTAACCCTAACCCTAACCATAACCCTCACCCTAACGGTAACCCTCACCCTAATACTTACCCTCACCCTCACCCTCAATGTAAGCTTAACCCTAACCCAAATAATAACCCTAAAGCTAACACTAACCCTAACCATAACCATAACCCTTACCCTAACGCTATAACTCACCCTAACACTAACCCTCACCCTAAAACTAACCCTAGTCCTAACACTAACCCTCACACTAACCCTCTAACCATCACCTTAACCCTAAACCTCTACCTAACCCTAACCCTAATTCTCACCCTCACACTAGCCCTCACCCTAACCCTAATCCTAAACCTGACCCTCATCCTAACCCTAACAATAACCCTAAAAATAACCCTAAACTTAACCCTAACCCTCATTCTAACCATAAATCTCACCCTAACCCTAAACCTCACCCTAACACTTATCCTCAACCCAACACCAACCCTAACCCTAACACTAACCCTCACATTAACCCTAATGATCACCCAAAACCTAACACTCACCCTAACCCTAACCCTAACCCTCATCCTCACCCTAGCGCTCAACCCAACCCTAACCCTCATCCTCACCCTAAATCTCACACTAACCCCAAAAACGAATCCTCAATCTAAACCACACCCTAACCCTAACCCTAAACCTAACCCTCACCCTAGACTTAACCCTCACCCTTACAGTAAACCTCACTCTCAGCCTAACCCTCACCTTTACCCTTACTGTCACCCTCACCCTAACACTCACAGTAACCCTAACCCTCATCCTAACCCTCACCCTGACCATAACCCTTAGCATCAACCTAATCCTAACCCTCACCCACAACCTAACCCTAACACTCACTCTCACACTAACCCTCACACTAACACTAACTCTAACCTTAAACCTCACCCTCACCCTAACCCTAAACCTAACCCTCAACATCACCCTCAGCCTAACCCTAAGCCCAACCTAACCCTCACCCTAACCCTCACACTCACCCTCACAGTAACCCTAATCCTAATCCTAACCATAACACTAACCCTCAACCTAACCCTAACAATAACCCTAACATTAACCCTAACACTAACCCTAACACTCACACTCACCCTAACACTAACTCTAAAATTAAACCTCATCCTCAACCTAACTCTAACCTTAAACCTCCCCCTAACCATAAACCTAAACCTCACCCTCACCCTAGCCCTCAGCCTAACCCTAATCCTAACCCTAACCCTCACCCTTACCCTCACTCTAACCGTAATCCTAACACTCACCCTAAACCTAACCCTCACCTTCAAACTCACCCTCACCCTAACCCTAAGCCTTACCCTAAACCTAACCCTAACCCACACACTCACCCTCACCCTAACCCAAATCCTAAACCTAACCCTAACTCTAAACCTAACCCTCAAACTAACCCTCACCCTAACCCTAAACTAAAACTAACCCTAACCCGAACCGTCAACGTAACCCTCACCCTAAGCCTAACTCTAACCCTAAACCTCACTCTAACCCTAACCCTAACTCTAACCCAAATCCTAACCCTAAACCTCACAATAACCCTAACCCTCACCCTCACCCTCACCCTCAACGTAACCCTAAATCTAAAATTTAAAATAACCCTAACATGAACCCTAACCCTCAACCTAACTGTAACCCTCACCCTAACCTTAACCATCACCCTAACACTTACCCCCACCCTAACACTAACCATAACCCTAACACTAACCCTCACACTAACCCTAATATTCATCCTAACCCTAAACCGCTCCCTAACCCTAACCCTAACCCTAACCCCCAGCCTCACCCTAGCCCTCACCCTAACCCTAATTCTAACTCTTATCCTCACCTAAACCTAAACCCTTATCCTCACCCTAAACATCACACTAACCCTAACGCTAATCCTCAATCTAACCCTCACCCTCACCCTAACCCCTAACCCTCACACTTACCCTAAACCTCACCCTAACCTTAACACTCACCCTTATCTTAACCCTCACCCACAGCCTAACCCTCAATTTACCCTTACCTTCACCCTCACCCTAACACTCAATCTATCCCTAACCCTCATCCTAACTTCAAGCTAACCGTAACACTAACCATCACCCTAACCCTAACCTTCACCCACAAACTCACCCTCACCCTAACCCTAATCCTAACCCTAACCCTAATCCTAACCCTAACCCTCACCCTCAGCATCACCCTCACTCCAAAAGTAACCTTAACCATAACACTAACAATAAACTTAACTCTAACCCTAATCCTAACCCTCACCCTCACCCTAAACCTAATCCTAACCCTAACCCTCACCCTAACCCTAACCTTCACCCTCACTGTAACTCTAACCCTCATCCTAACCCTCACCCTAACTCTAATCCTCACCCTCACTGTAACTCAAAAGCTCACTCTCACCCTCACCCTCAGCCTAACCCTAAACCTAAGCCTAACCCTAACCCTAACACTCACACTCACCCTCATCCTAACCCTAATCCTAACCCTAACCCTATCCCTAAAAATCAACCTAACCCTAACCTTCACCCTAACCCTCCCACTAACCCTAACTCTAAACATAATCCTCACCCTCAACCTAACCCCAACCCTAAACCTCACCCTAAATCTCACCTAACCCTAACCCTCACCCTCACCCTAACCGTAACTCTAACCTTAAACCTAACAAGAACACTAACCATAACCCTAACCCTAACCATAAACCTCACCCTCAGCCTCACCCTCACTGCAAACTTAAACCTAACACTAACCATAACACTATTAACCCTTAGCCTAACCCTAACCCTAACCCTAACCCTAACTCTAACCCTAACCCTAACCCTAACCCTAATCCTCATGCCCAAGCTCAGCCTCATTCTAACCCTAAGCCTTACCTTAACATTAACCCTAACTTTAAACCTAAACCTCACCCTCACCCTAACCCTATGTCTAAACCTAACCCTAAACCTCAGCTTAACCCTAACCCAAACACTACCCGCAACCTCACCCTCAGGTTAACTCTAACGCTAACCCTAACCCTAACCATCACCCTAACCCTAATCCTCACCCCCAGCCTCACCCTCAGCCTAACCCTAATCCTAAGCCTAACCCTAACCCTCACCCTCACCCTAATCCTAATCCTAACCCTAACCTTATCCCTAAACCTCAACCTAACCCTCACCCTCACCCTAATGGTAACACTAAACCTAACCCTAACCCTCACCCTAACCCTCCCCCTCACCCTAACTCTAACCCTAAACCTCACCAGCACCCTAAACCTAACCCTAACCCTAACCCTAAACCGGACCCTGAACCTCACCCTAACCCTCACCCTCACTCTCACCATGACCGTAACTCTAACCCTAACCCTAACAATAATACTAACCCTAACCCAAACCCTAACACTAACCATAACCCTCACCCTGAGCCTCACCCTCACCGCAAACTTAACACTAACCATAACACTAACAATAACCCTAACCCTAACCCGAATCCTAAACTAAACCCTAACCCTAACCCAAACCCTCAACCTAACCCTAACCCTAAACCTCACCCTAATCATAACCCTAAAAGTAACCCTAACCAGAACCAGAACCACAAACCTCATCCTAACCCTCACCGTAAACCTAACCCTAACCCTCACCCTAACCCTAACCCTAACCCTCACCACCACAATCGGCCTAAGCCTAAGCCTAACCCGAACTCTAACCCTCACCCTAACCCTAACCCTAACACTAAACCTCACTCTAACCCTAAACCTCACCCTCACCCTAACCCTAACACTAACCCTCACCCTAACCCTAAACCTACCCTCACTGTAACCCTAACCCTCACCCTAAACCTAACAGTAATCCTAAACCTCACCATAATGCTAACCCTAACCCTCACCCTCACAATTGCCCTCATCCTAACCCTAATCCTAACCTTAACCTCATCCTACACCTCACCCTAATCCTAAACCTAACCCTCACCTTCACATTCAGACTAACCCTAACCTTAACCCTCACACTCAACCTCACCCTAACCCTAATCCTAACACTAACCCTAACCCTAAACCTAACCCTCACCCTCACCCTAACCCTCCCCCTAACACTAACTCTAAACCTAAACCTCACCCTCACCCTAACCCTAACTCTAACCCTAACCCTAAACCTAAACCTCAACCTAACCCTAAACTTTACCCTCAACCTCACCCTCACCGTAACATTAACCCTAACCCTAACCCTAACAATAACCCTAAACCTAACACTAACCCTAACCATAACCATAACCCTCACCCTAACGGTAACCCTCACCCTAACATTTACCCTCACCCTCACCATCAACGTAAGCTTAACCCTAACCCAAACAATAACCCTAAAGCTAACACTAACTCTAACCCTAACCATAACCCTCACCCTAACGCTCTAACTCACCCTAACACTAACCCTCACCCTAAAACTAACCCTAGTCCTAACACTAACCCTCACACTAACCCTAACCATCACCTTAACACTAAACCTCAACCTAACCCTATCCCTAACTCTCACCCTCACCCTAGCCCTCACCCTAACCCTTATCCTCATCCTAAACCTAAACCTAACCCTCACCCTAACCTTAACGCTAAACCTCAAATTAACCTTAACCCTCATCCTCAACATCAACATCAGCTTCACCCTAACCCTAACCCTAATCCAAACGCTAACCCTCACCCTCACCCTCACCTTAACTCTAAACCTAACCCTAAACAAAACCCTCATTCTAATCCAAGCCCTATCCCTGACCTTCACCCTAACCCAAAACCTAATCCTAACTCTAACCCTTACCTATGCTCACCGTAAACCTTACCCTCACACTAAACCTAAACCTAACCCTCATCCTAACACTAACCATAACCCTAACCCTCACCCTAACCTTAACTAACCCTATCCCTCACACAAACCTTAACCCTCCACCTCACCCTCAACCTCAACCTCACCCTCACCCTAACCCTCACCCTCACCCTCACCCTAAAAATAACCATAACCCTAACCCTCACACTAAACCTAACTCTGACACTCACCCTCACCTTCACCCTAAGCCTAACCCTACACCTAAGCCTAATCCTAAACGTAACTCTCACTCTCACCCTCACCCTAAACCTAAACCTTACCCTAACCCTAACCCTAACCCTAGTACTCACCCTAACCTTTACCCTCACCGTCACCCTAACCCTAAACCTAACCCTCACCATAACCCTAACCCTAACCCTAACCCTCACCCTCACCGTAACCCTAACACTAACCCTAACCCTCACCCTAAACCTATCCTTAACCTTAATGCTATCCCTAACCCTCACCCTTCCCCTAAACCTCCCTCTAACCCTTACCCTCACCCTATCCTTCACCCTAACCCTCACCCTAACACTAAACCTAAACCCCATCCTCACCCTAAACCTAACCCTAAGTCTCACCCTCTCCCTCAACCTCACCCTAACCCTAACCCAAACCCTCAACTAAACCCTCACCCTAACGCTCACCCTAACACGCAACTTAACCCTAACCCTCACCCTCACCCTAACGATCACCTTAAACCTTACCCTCACCCTAAACCTAACCCTAAACCTAACGATAACCCTCACCCTCACCTAACCTAACCTGGATCCTAACCCTTACCCTAAACCTCAACCTAACTCTAACGCTATCCCTAAACCTCACCCTCACCCTAAACCTCACCCTAACCCTTACCCTGACTATAACCCTAACCCTAACCCTAATCCTCACCAGTACCCTAACCCTCACACTAACGCTAACACTCACCCACACCCTAAAACTCACCCGAACCCGAAACAGAAACCTAACCCGACCCTAAACCTCACCCTAAACCTAACCCTCACTGTAAACATAACTATAACCCTCACCCTCATACTAACACTAAACCTCGCCTTAACCCTCACCCTAAATCTCACCGTAACCCTAACGCTAACACTAAACCTCAATCTCATCCTAACCCTCACACTTATCCTTATCCTGACACTAACCCTAACCCTAACCCTAATCCTCACATTAACCCTAACCCTCACACTAACCCTAACCCTACACCTCACCCTATCCCTCACCCTAACCCTAACCCTAACCCTAAACCTCACCCTAACTCTAATGCTATCCCTAAACCTCACCCTCACGCTAAAACTCATCCTAACCCTTACACTCACTATAACCCTAACCCTAACCCTAATCATCACCGTAACCCTAACCCTCACCCTAACCTAAACCGTCACCCACACTCTAAAACTCACCCGAACCCGAACCCGAACCCTCACCCTAACCCGACCCTAAACCTCACCCAAACCCTAACCCTCAATCTAAACCTAACTCTAACCCTCACCCTCATACTAACCCAAACCCTCACCTTAACCTTCACACTAACCCTCACCCTAACCCTAACGCTAACCCTAAACCTCACTCTCACCCTAACCCTCACTCTTATCCTTACCCTCACACTAACCCTAACCCTAATCCTCACATTAACATTATACCTCACCCTAACCCTAACCCTACCCCTCAACTTAAACTTCACACTAACCCTAACCCTAAGCCTAACTCTGACAATAACCCTATCCCAAACCCTAAACTTCACCCTAACCCTTACCATCACCGTCAACCTAAACCTCACCCTAACCCTAACCCTCAAATACACCTCACCCTAACGCTAACCCTAACCCTAAACCTCACCGTAACCCTCACCCTAATCCTAACCCTATCCCTAACCCTCACCCTAACCCTAAACCTAACCCTAAACCTAACCCTCACCCTCACCCAAACCCTTACCCTCACCCTTACACTAACCCTAACAATCAGCCTAACCATCATCCTAACCCTCACACTAACCCTAAACCTCACCCTAACCATAAACCTAACTCTCAGCCAAACCCACTTCCTAACCCTAACCCTAACCCTCAACCCAACCTTAACCCTAACCCTAACTCTAACCCTCATCCTAAACCTAAAACTCACCCTCACCCTCACCCTCAGCCTAATCCTAACCCTAAACCTAAACCTAACCTTAACTCTCACACTCATCGTCACCCTAACTCTAACGCTAACCGTAACCTTGACCCTGACCCTAACCCCAACCCTATCACTAACCCTCACCCTCACCCTAACCCTAAACCTCACTCTCACTCTAACCCTAACCCTAACCCTCACCCTAACCCTAAGCCTTAACCTAACCCTCACCCTCACCCTAAACCTCAACCTAACCCTTACCCTCACCCGAACCCTAAACCTAACCCTCAGCCTAACCCTCATCCTAACCCTAACCCTAAACCTAACCCTCACAATAACCTTAACGCTAATCCTAACCCTAACCCTCACATTAACCCTAACCCTCAAACTCACCCTCAACCACCTCACCCTAAGCCTAACCCTAACCCTAACCCTAATCCAAACACTAACCCTAAACCCTCAACCTAACCCTAACCCTAATCCAAAAAATAACCCGCACCCTCACTGTAACCCTTACCCTCACTCTAAACCTTACCCTCACACTAAACCTAAACTTAACCCTCAGTCTAACCCACATCCTAACCCTAACCCTAACCCTAACTGTCACCCTAACCTTAACCCTAACCGTAAACCTGACCCTCTCCTAAAACCTAACCCTCACCCTCACCCTCAACCTCACCCTCATGCTCACACTAACCCTCACACTAACCTTCACTCTAACCCTAACCCTAACCCTAACCCTCACCCTAAACCTAACTCTAACCCTCAAACTCATATTAACCCTAAACCTCACCTTAACCCTCATCCTAAACCTACCCCTAACCCTAATGCTAACCCAAATCCTCACTCTCACCCTAACCCTCACCCTAACCCCTATCCTCACAGTAAACCTAACCCTAACCCTAACCCTCACCCTAACCCTAATCGAACCCTCACCCTCACCTTTACCCTAACCCTCACCGTCACCCCAACCATCAGCCCCACCCTAACACTCACCTACACCCTCACCCTCACTCTCAGCCTCACCCCCACCCTAACCATCACCCTCACCCTAAACATCACCCTAACCCTAACCCAAACACAAAAGTTAACCCTAATCCTCACCCTAACCCTAATCCTCAACTTAAACCTCACCCTCACCCTAATCCTCACCCTAACCCTAACCCTAATCCTTTCCTAAACAAATCCCTCACCCTCACCCTAACCGTAACCCTAACCCTAATGCTAACATTAGCCCTCACCCTCACCCTAACCCTAATAATAAACCTAACCCTAATCTTAAACCTAACCCTAATGCTAACCTTAAACCTCAACCTCACCATAACCCTCACCCTAACCCTTACCCTCACACTAAACATAACCCTAATCCTAACCCTCACACTCACCCTAACCGTAATACTCACCTTAACCCTAATCCTCAGCCGAAACCTCACCGTCAGCCTAAACATCAACCTAACTCTAACCCTCAGCCTAACCCTAACTCTAACCCTCACCCTAACCCTAACGCTAACCCTAACCCTCACTCTCACCCTAAACCTCACCCTAACCCTTACCCTCAACATAACCCTAACCTTAACACTAATCCTCACACATAAACTCACCCTAACCATAACACTAAAGCTCACCGTAACCGTAACCCTCACCCTCACCCTCACCCTAACCCTAACCCTAAACCTCATCCTAACCCTAACCCTGTCCCTAACCCTAACTCTAACCCTCACCCTCACCCTAACATTAACCCTAACCCTAATCCTCACCTAAACCTCCACCCTCACCCTCACTCTCACCCTCATCCTAACCCTCACCCTCACCCTAAACATAAACCTAACCCTCACCCTAACCCTAACCCTAATCCTCCCCCTTACACTAATCCTCACCCTAAACCTCACCCTCACCCTAAACATCACCCTAACCTTAACCCTCACCCTAACCCTAACCCTCACCCTCACCCTAACCCTCACCATCACCTTAACCCTCACCCTAACCCTAACCGTCACATACACCCTAAAACTCACACTCATCCTAACCCTCACCCTCACCCTAACCCTAATCCTAACCCTAACCCAAACCCTGACCCTAACCTTAATGCTAACACTAAACCTCAACCTCACCATAACCCTCAACCTAACCCTTACCCACACCCTCAACCTCACCCTAACCCTAACCCCTAAGCCTCACCGTAATCCTAAACCTAACCCTAACCCTAATCCTCACCCTATCCCTAACCCTAACCCTAACCTTCACCCTAACCCTCACCCTCACCGTACCCCTAATGCTACATTAACACTCAGCCTCACTCTATGCCTCGCCGTAACCCTTACCCTCACCTTAACCCTATCCCTCACCATCATCCTAAACCTCACCCTTACCCTTACCCACACCCTCACGCTCAATCTAACCCTAACGCTAACCCTAAAACTAAACCTCACCCTAAACGTCACCCTAACCCTAAACCTAGCCCTAACCCTCACTCTCACCTGAACCCTTAGCCTTACCCGAAACCTAACCTAACCCTCAGCCTAACCCTCATCCTAACACTAACCCTAACCCTAACATTCACCCTAACCGTCACCCTCACCCTCAACCTCACACTCAGCCTAACCATAAACCTAATCCAAAACCAAAACCTAATTTTCAACCTCACCCTAACTCTAAACCTAACCCTAAACAAAACCCTCTCCCTAACCCTCACCCTAAAACTAACCTTAATCCTAATCCTAACCCTCACCCTCACCCTAACCCTTACCCGCACCCTAACCCTAAACCTAACCCTCAGGATAACCCTCATCCTAACCCTAACCCTAACCCTCAACCTAACATTAACCCAAACCCTAAACTTAACCTTCACCCAAATCCTAACCCTCACCCGCACCCTCAACTTCAACATCACGCTCACCATAACCCACACCCTCACACTCACCCTAACTGTAACCATAACCCTATCCCTCACCCTAAACCTAATCCTCACCCTCACCCTCACCATCACACTCACCCTAACCCTCATTCTCACCCTAACCCTATCCATAAACCTAACCCTCACCCTAAACTCACTCTGGCCCTCAGCCTCACCCTCACACTAAATCTAAACCTCACCCTAACCCTAAACCTAACCTTAGCCCTCACCCTAACACTAACCCTCACATAAACCCTAACCCTCACACTCACTCTCACCGTAACTGTAACCCTAACCCTAACCCTAACAATAACCCTGAACCTAACACTAACACTAACCCTATCTATAAACCTCACCCTAATGCTAACCCTCACCCTAACATTTACACTCACCTTAAAAGTAAACCTAGTCCTAACACTAACCCTCACACTAACCCTAACCTTCCCCTTAACCCTAAACCTCAACCTAACCCTATCCCTAACCCTCACCCTCACCCTAGCCCTCACCCTAACCCTAACCCTCATCCTCACCCTAAACCTCACTCTAAACTTAACACTAATCCTCAATCTAATCCTCACCCTCACATTAACCCTAACCCTAATCCTCATCCTAACCCTCTCCTTTACCCTTACTGTCACCCTCACCCTAACCCTCACCCTAACTGTAACCCTAACCCTACCCCTCAACCTACCCCTCACCGGAAACCTAACCCTAACACTAATCCTCACCATATCCCTAACCATAACCCTAACTCTCACCCTAACCCTCACACTCACCATAACCCTAATGCTAACATTAACCCTCAACCTCACCCGAAACCTCGACCCTAACCCTTCCCCTGACCTTAACCTATCCCTCACCCTCATCCAAAACTTCACCCTAACCCTTACCCTCACCCTATCCCTCACCCTAACCCTAACCCTAACCCTAACACTAACCCTCACCCTAAACCTCACCCTAACCCTAAGCCTAACCCTAACCCTCACCCTCACCCTAACCCTTACCCTAACCCTTACCCTCATCCTAACCCTAACCCTAACCCTCACCCTAACCTTAAAGATAACCCTAACTCTAACCCTCACATTAACCCTAACCCTCACGCTCAACATCAACCTCAGCCTAACCCTAACCCTAATCCAAACGCTAACCCTCACCCTCACCTTCACCCTAACTCTAAACCTAACCCTAAACAAAACCTTCACCCTAATCCTAACCCTATCCCTAACCCTCACCCTAAACCTATCCCTAATCCTAAACCTAATCCTCACCCTCACCCTAACACTTACCCTCACCCTAAACCTAAACCTAACCCTCAGCCTAATCCTCATCCTAACACTAACACTAACCCAAACCCTCACCCTAAATTTAACCCTAACCCTAACCCTCACCCAAACACTAACCCTCACCTTCACCCTCACCCTAAAAATAACCATAACCCTAACCCTCACCCTAAACCTACCTCTCACACTCACCCTCACCCTCACCCTAAGCCGAACCCTACACCTAAGCCTCATCCTAAACCAAACCCTCAAACTCACACTCACCCTAAACCTAAACATGAACCTAACCCTAAACCTTAACCTAGCCCTCACCCTGACCTTTACCCTCACCGTCACCCTAACCCTAACTCTCACCCTCACCATAACCCTAACACTAACCCTAACCCTCACCCTAAACCTAACTCTGACACTCACCCTCACCCTCACCCTAAGCTGAACCCTACATCTAAGCCTAATCTTAAACCTAACTCTCACTCTCACCCTCACCCTAAACCTAAACCTTACCATAACCCTAACATTAATCCTAGTCCTCACCCTATCCCTTACCCTCACCGTCACCCTAACCCTAACCCTAACCCTCACCCTAACCCTAACCCTAACCCTCACCCTCACCGTAACCCTAACACTAACCCTAACCCTCACCCTAAACCTATCCTTAACCCTAATGCTATCCCTAACCCTCACCTTCCCTGAAAACCTCACTCTAACCCTTACCATCACCCTAACCCTCACCCTCACCCTAACCCTAACAGAAACACTAAACCTCAACCTAAACCTCATCCTCATCCTAAATCTAACTCTAAGTCTCACCCTCACCCTCAACCTCACCCTAACCCTAACCCAAACCCTCAACTGAAATCTCACCCTAACGCTCACCCTAACCCTCAATTTAACCCTAACCCTCACCCTCACCCTAACGCTCACCCTAAACCTTACCCTCACCCTAAACCTAACCCTAAACCTAACGATAACCCTCACCCTCACCTAACCTAACCTGGATCCTAACCCTCACCCTAACCCTCACCCTAACACTAACGCTATTCCTAAAACTCATCCTCACCCTAAACCTCATCCTAACCCTTACCCTCACTATAACCCTAACCCTAACCCTAACACTAATCCTCACTGTAACCCTAACCCTCACCCTAACCCTAACCGTCAACCACACCCTAAAACTCACCCGAACCCGAACCCGAACCTGAAACCTAACCAGAACCTAAACCTCACCCTAAACCTACCCCGCAATCTAAACCCAACTCTAACCCTCACCCTCATACTAACCCTAACCCTCACCTTAACTTTCACACTAACCCTCTCCCTAACCCTAACGCTAACCCTTAAACCTCACTCTCACCCTAACCCTCACGCTTATCCTTATCCTCACACTAACCCTAACCGTAACCGTAATCCTCACATTAACCCTATCCCTCACCCTAACCCTAACCCTACCCCTCACCCTACCCCTCACGCTAACCCTAACCCTAATCCTAACCCGCACACTAATCCTATCCCAAACCCTCAACTTCATCCTAACCCTCACCGTCACCATCACACTAACCCTCACCCTAACCCTAACCCTCAACTACACCTCCACCATCACCCTCACACTAAAACTCACCCTCACCCTAAGTATCACCCTAATCATAAACCTCACCCTAACCCTAACCCTAGTCATCATCCTAACCCTAACCCTCACCTTAAACCTCACCCTCGCCCTAATCCTCACCCTAACCCTAACAATAACACTCAGCCTAACCTTCATCCTAACCCTCACACTAACCCTAAACCTCACCCTAACCCTAACCCTAAACCTCACCCTCACCCTAGGCCTCACCCTAATCCTAACTCTCATCCTCACCCTAAACCTCATACTAACCCTTACACTAATCCTCAATGTAAGCCTCACCCTCACCCTAAACCTAACCCTAAACCTCACCCTAACCCTCACCCTAACCCTAACCTTCACCATTACCATAACACTCACCCTCAGCCTAACCCTCACCCTTACTCTTACTGTCCCCCTCACCCTAACCCTCACCCTTACCCTAATCCACATCCTAAAGCTCACCCTAACTGTAACTCTATCACCCTAACCCTAACCCTCACCGTCACCTTCAGCCTCAGCCTAACCCTAAGCCTAAGTCTAACCCTAAACATCACCCTCATCCTAGCCCTCACCCTAACCCTAATCCTAACACTAACCCTCATCCTAACCCTCAACCTAACCATAAACCTAACCATCAATCAAAAGCTAATCCTCATCCCCACTATCACCCTTAGCCTAATCATAAGGTTAAGCCTAATCCTAAACCTAATCCACACCCTCACCCTCACTGTAAACCTAATCCTAAACCAAACCCTAACCCTTCCTCTAACCCTAATTCTAACCCTAAAACTCACCCTCACCCTAACCCTAACCCTAACCCTAAACCTCAGCCTAACCCTAACCCTAACCCTCACACTCACCGTGACCCTAACCTTAATCCAAACCCTCACCCTCACCCTAACCCTAAGCCTAACTCTAAACCTCAACCTAACCCTAACCATAACGTTCACCCTCAGCCTCACCTTCACTGTAAACTTAACCCTAACCATAAAACTAACAATAACCCTAACCCTAAACCTAATCCTAACCCTCAACCCCACCCTAACCGTAACCCTAACCCTAACCCTCACCCTCAATGTAACCCTAACCCTAACCCTAAACTTCATCCTAACGCTAACCCTAACCCTCACCCTCAGTCTAGGCCTCACCCTAACCCTAATCCTAACCCTAAACCTCATCCTAACCCTCACCCTCACCCTAAAACCCTAAACCTCATCCTAACCCTAACCCTCTCCCTCACACTCATGCTCGGCCTAAGACTAAGACTAAGCCTAAGACTAACCATAACCCTCACACTCACCCTAAACCCAACGCTAAACCTAACACTAACCCTCACCCTCACCGTAGCCCATACTCTAACTCTAAACCTAACCCTCACCCTCACCCTCACCCTCACCCTCTGCCTAACACTAAGACTATCCCTAACCCCAAACCTAACCCTAACCCTAAACCTAACCCTCACCCTAATCCTCACCCTAACCCTCACCCTCACCCTAGCCCATACACTAACTATAAACCTAATCCTAACACTCACCCTAACCCTCATTCTAACCCTAACCCCAACCCTCACACTAACCCTAACCCTCACCCTCACCAACACCATAACTCTAATCCTAACCCTAACCCTAATCATCACCTTAAACCTCACCCTAACCCTAACCCTAACACTAAACCTAACAGTAAACCTAACCATAAACCTAACCCTCAGCCTCACCCTCACCGCAAACTTAACCCTAACAATAACACTGACAATAACCCTAACCCTAAACCTAAACCTAACCTACACTGTAACCCTAACATTAGCCCTAACCCTAACTGTAAACCTAAAACTTACACTAACCTTAACCCTAACCCTAACCCTAATTCTCACCCTTACTCTCACCTTAACCCAAATCCTAACCCTAATCCTCACCATAACCCTAAATCTAAACTTTATCTTAACCCTAACCCTAACCCTAACCCTACGCCTACCCTAACCCTAAACCTCAGCCTAACCCTCACCCTAACCCTAACCATAACACTCACACTAACCCTAACCCTAACCCTCACCCTCATGCTCGGCCTAAGCCTAAGCCTAATCCTAAGCCTAACCCTAACCCTCACCCTAACCCTAACCCTAACAATAACCCTATCTCTAACCCGAAACCTCACCATTGCCTTAACCCTAACTCTAACCCTAAACCTAAACCTAAACCTCACCTAACCCTAACCCTAACCATCACCCTCACAGTAACTTTAAATTTAACCCTAATCCTAACAATCACCCTAACCCTAACCCTAACCCTCACCCTGTCCATAACCCTCACTCTAACCCTAAACCTCACCCTAACCCTAACTATCACCCTCACACTTAGGCTCGGACTAAGCCTAACCTAAGACTAAGATTAACCCTTACCCTCACAATCAACCTCACCCTAACCCAAAAAGTAACACTAACCCTAACCCTAACCCTCACACTAAGCCTCACACTCACCCTCACCCACAACCTAAGCCTCACTGTCACCCTCACGTTCACCCTCACCATAACCCTAACCCTAAATCTAACCCTAACCCTCACCCTAAATCTCACCCTAACCCTAATGCTAACTCTAACCCTCACACTCACCTTAAACCTCACGCTAACCCTTACTCTCAACATAAAGCTACCTCTACCCCTAACCCTCACCCTGACCCTAACCCTCACCCTAACCCTAACTATAACCATAACCTTCACCCGAAACCTGACCCTAACCCTAACCCTAACCCTCATCCTAAACCTCACTCTACCATAACCCTATCCCTAACCCTAACACTAACCCTAACGCTCATCCTAAACCTAATCCTCACCCACACCCTCAGCCTCATCCTCAGCCTAAACCTAACCCTAACCCTAATCCTAAAACTAATCCTCACCCTCATCCTAACTCTAACACTAAACTTCAATCTCACCCTCAACCCCACCCTCACACTAACCCTAACCCGAACCATAACCCGAATCCTCACCCTAACCCTCATCCTAAACCTCTCCCTAACCCTCATCCTAAACCTAAACCTAACCCTTATCATAACCCTAAACCTCAACCTCATCCTAACCCTAACCCTAACCCTCACCCTCACACTCACCATAACCCTCACCCTAAACCTTACACTCACCCTAACCCTCATCCCAACCCTCACCCTACCCGTAAACCTAACCCTCAACCGAACCCTTACACTCAATCTAACACTAAGCCTAACCCTAACACTAACTCTCACACTAAACCTCACCCTAAATATCTCCCTACCATTAACCCTAACCCTAACCCTCACCCTAACCCTAACCCTCACCCTCACCCTCAGCCTAACCCTCAGCCTAAAGCCTAACCATAACCATAACCCTCAGAGTCACCCTCACCCTAATCCTAACCCAAAGCCTCACCCTCACCCTAAACCTCACCCTAAACCTAACACAAACCCTTAAACCAACCCTCACCCTCATAAATATCATAAATATCATAAATAAATAAATATCATAAATATCACCGTAACCCTAACACTCACCCTAATCCGCACCATAACCCTAACCCTAAGCCTCATACTAAAGCTAACCCTCACCCTCACCCTAACCCTAACCCTAACCGTAAACCTAACCCTCATGCTCATCTAACCCTCACTCTAACCCAAACCCTAACCCTCACACTAACCCTCAACCACAGCCTCACCCTAAACCTAACCCTAATGCTCACACTCAACATAACCCTCACCCTCAACCTAAACATATACCTAAACCGAACACTCACCCTCACCCTAAACCTAACCCCAAGTCTGAACCTTACCCTAACCCTAACCCAAAACCTCTACTGAACCTTGACACTCACCCTCACCCTAATCCTCACCCTCACCCTAAACATCACCCTAACCCTAACTCTCACCCTTACCGTCATCCTATCCCTAACCCTCATACTAACCCTAAACCTCAGCTAACCTAACCCTCAACCTAACCCTTACCCTCACCCTAACACTAAGCCTAAACCTAACATGAAACCTCACAGTAACCCTAAACCTCACCTTAATCCTAACCCTCACACTAATCCTAACCCTCAACCTAAAGCTAACCCTAAACCTCACCCTAACCCTAATCATCACCCTCACCCTCACCCTCAGCCTAACCCTCAGCCTAAAGCCTAACCCTAACCCTAACCCTCACAGTCACCCTCACCCTAACCCTAAACCTAAGCCTCACCCTCACACTCAACCTCACCCTAAACCTAAAGCAAACCCTCAAACCAACCCTCACCCTCACCCTAAACATCACCCTTACCCTAACCCTCACCCTAATCCGTACCAAAACCCTAACCCTCACCCTAACGCCAACCCTCACCCTCACCAGAACCCTAACCCTCACCCTAATCCTAACCCTCACCCTCATCTAACCCTCAGCCTAACCCACATCCTAAACCTCACCCTAACCCTCAACCTCACCCTCAACCTAAACCTAATCCTAATGCTCACACACAACCTAACCCTAAACCTCACACTCACCCTCTCCCTCAGCTTAAACCTAAGCCTAACAATAACCCTAACCCTAAACCTCACACTCACCCTCATCCTAAAACTAACCCTAACCTAATCCTAACCCTCTCACTCACCCTCACACTCCCCCTAACCCTAACCCAAACCCTCAACCTAAACATCACCCTAAACCTAACCCTCACCCTAACCCTTAGCCTAACCCTCACCCTAACCCTAACCCTCATCCTCACCCTCACCAACAGGCTCACCCTAAACCTAATCCTAACAATAACCCTCACCCTCACCCTCAACATAACCCTACCCCTAACGCTAACCCTCACCCTAAACCTAAACTCCAAACTAACCCTAAACCTCACCCTAAACCTAACACTCAACCTAACAATAACCCTCACCCTAACCCTAACCCTAACCCTCATGCTCACAGTCACCCTCAGCCTAAACCTAAACCTAAGCCTAACCCTATCCCTAATCCTCACACTAACCATCACCCTAAACCTAACCCTAAGTCTCATCCTCACCCTCAACCTCACCCTAACCCTAACCCAAACCTTCAACTGAACCCTCACCCTCAATCTCACCCTAACCCTCACCCTCACCCTAAACATCACCCTAACCCTAAACCTCACCCTTAACCTCACCATATCCCTAAACCTCATACTAACCCTAAACCTACCCTAAACCTAACCCTCAACCTAACCCTTTCCCTCACCCTAACACTAAGCCTAAACCTAACATGAACCCTCACAGTAACCCTAAACCTCACCCTAACCTTAACCCTCACCCTAACCCTAACTCTCACTCTAACCCTAACCGTAACCCAAACCCTCACCCTCATAGTAACTTTACACCTAAACCTAATCCTAACAATAACCCCAACGCTAACCCTAACCCTCACCCTCTCCATAACCCTCACCCTAAACCTAAACCTCACCCTAACCCTCACCCTCACCCTTAGGCTCGGTCTAAGCCTAAGACAAAGACTAAGACTAAACCTTACCCTACCACTCACCCTCACCCTAACCCTAAAAGTAACACTCACCCTAACCCTAACCCTCACACTAACCCTCACCCTTACACTAACACTAACCATAAACTTCTCCCAAACCCTAACCTTAAACCTCACCCTAACCCTCACCCTCCGCCTAACACTAAGAATATACCTAACTCCAACCCTAATCCTAAAACTAACCCTAAACCTAAACCTCACCCTAACCCTCACTCTAACCATGAGCCTAACCATCACCCCCACCCTAGCCCATACCCTAACCCTAAGCCTAATCCTAACCCTCACCCTAACCCTCACTCTAACCCTAACCCCAACCCTCACCCTAACCCTAACCCTCAGCTCACCCTCACCATAACTCTAATCCTAAACCTAACCCTAAACCTAAACCTCACAATCACCCTCACCTTAACCCTAATCCTAATCCTAACCTTAACCCTAACACTCACCCCCAGCCTAAACCTCACCCTAAACCTAACCCTAACCCTAACCCTAACCCGCACCCTAACACTAACTCTAAACCTAAATGTCACCCTAACCCTAAACCTCACCCTAACACTTACCCTCAAACTAAAACTAAACTTAACCCGAACACTAACCCTCACACTAACCCTAACCATCACCCTAAACTTAAAACTCACCCTAAGCCTAACCCTAACCCTCAACCTCGCTCTAACACTATTACCCTAACCCTAACCTTCACCCTAACCGTAACCCCCACCCTCACCATCAAGCTGGGCCTTAGTCTAAGCATAAGCCTAAGACTAACCCTAACCCTCACAATCACCCTCACCCTAACCCTAACCGTAACCCTAACCCTAACCCTAACCCTCACACTAACCCGCACCCTAACGCTAACCCTAACCCTAACCCTAAACCTAAACCAAACCCTCACCCTAACCGTCACCCTAACCCTAACGTTCAACATTACCATAACACTCGCCCTCAGCCTAACCCTCACCTTAACCCTTACTGTCCCCCTCACCTTAACCCTCACCCTAACTTTAACCCTAACCATCACCCTAACTCTAACCCTCACCCTCACCTTCAGCCTCAGCCTAACCCTAAGCCTAAGCCTAACCTTAACCCTAAACATCAACCTCATCCGAGCCCTCACCCTAACCCTAATCCTAACCCTAACGCTCATCCTAACCGTCAACCTAACACTAAGTCTCAACCTCATCCTATCCCTAACCCAAACCCTCAACTGAACCCTCACCCTCACACTCACCATAACACTCACCCTCACGCTAAACATCACCCTAACCCTAACACTCACACTTACCCTCACATTAGCCCTAACCCTCAAACTAATTCTAAACCTCACCCTAACCTAACTAACACTCAACCTAACCCTTACCCTCACCATAACACTAAGCCTAAACCTAACATGAAACCTCACAGTAACCCTAAACCTCACCCTAACTCTAACCCTCACACTATCCCTAAACCTCACCCTAACCCTAACCCTAACCCTCACCCTAACCCTAACACTCACCCTCATCCTAGCCCTCACCCTAACCCTAATCCCAACCCTAACCCTCATCCTAACCCTAAACCTAACCATAACCCTAACCATCACTCAAAAGCTAATCCTCATCCCCAAACTCACCCTCAGCCTAACGCTAACCCTCAGCCTAACCCACACCCTAAACCTAACCCTAATCCTAACCCTCACCCTCAGCCTCACCCTCACTGTAAACTTAACCCTAACCATAAAACTAACAATAACCCTAACCCTAAACCTAATCCTAACCCTCACCCTCACCCTAACCCTAAAACTAACCCTCACACTAATCGTAACCCTCACCCTCAAAGTAACCCTAACCCTAACCCTAAACCTCAACCTAACGCTAACCCTAACACTCACCCTCATCCTAAAACACACCCTAACCCTAAAGCCCTAATCCTCATCCTAACCCTAACCCTCTCCCTCACACTCATGCTCGGCCTAAGCGTTAGCCTAAGACTAAGTCTAACCGTAAACCTCACACTCACCTTAACCCTCACCCTAACCCTAACACTAACCCTCACGCTCACCCTAGCCTATCATCTAACCCTAAGTCTAAGCCTAACCCTCACCCTAACCCTCAGCCTCACCCTAAGTCTAAACATAACCCTAACCCTCACACTCACCCTCACCCTAACCTTAACTGTAACACTAACCCTAACCCTAAAACTAACCCTCACCCTAATGCTAACTCTAACCCTAAACCTCATCCTCACCCTAACCCTAACCCTCACCCTCACCCTCACCCTCCACCTAACACTAAGACTATCCCTAAACCCAAACCTAACACTAACACTAACCCTAAACCTAACCCTCACACTAACCCTCACCCTAACCATGACCCTAAACCTCACCCTCACCCTAGCCCATAACTTAACCCTAAGCCTAATCCTAACCCTCACCCTGACCCTCTCTAACCCTAATCCCTACCCTCACCCTAACCCTAACCCTCACCCTGACCCTCACCCTCAACCTTAACCTAAGCCTAAGCCTAACCCTAACCCTAAATATCACACTCACCCTAACCCTAATCCTAACCCTAAACTTAACACTCACCCTCACCCTAACCCTATCTCTAACACTAAGCCTAACCCTAACCCTCACCCTCAGCCTCACCCTAACCCTAACCCTCACCCTCAACTTCACCCTCAGCCTAACTCTAAGCCTAACTCCAAATCTAACCCTAAACCACACCCTCACCCTCACCGTAACCCTAAACCTAACCCTAACCCTAACCCTAACCCTCCTCCTAACTCTCACCATAACCCTAACCCTAACACTAATAGGAACACTAACCCTTAACCTCATACTAAACGTAACGATACTCCTCACCCTCACCGTTATTCTAACCCTAACCCTAATGATAACACTAACACTAACCCTCACCCTCAGCTTCACCCTAACCCTAACCTTCACCCTCAACCCCACCCTCAGCCTAACCCTACGCCTAACCTCAACCCTAACCCTAAACCACACCCTCATACTCACCCTAACCCTAATCCTAACCCTAACCCTAACCCTAACCCTCCTCCTAACTCTCACCATAACCCTAACCCTAACCCTAACCCTAACCCTAACTCTAACCCTAATCCTCACCCTCACGGTTATTCTAACCCTAACCCTAACCATAACACTAACCCTAACCCTAACCCTAACCCTCACCTTCACCGTAACCCAAACCCTCCTCCTAAACTTAACCCTAACCCTAACCCTAAACGTCACCCTAACAATAAGCCTAACCCTCACCCTCAGCCTCACCCTCAAAATAAGATTAACGCTAAACATAACACTAACAATAACCCTAACCATATCCTTAATCCTAACCCTCACCATCACCCTAACCCTAACCTTAACCCTCAACCTAACCCTAAACCTCACCCTCAATGTAACCCTAACCCTAACCCTAACTTCACCCTAATGCTAACCCTAACCCTCACCCTCACTGTAGCCCTCACCGTAACCCTAATCCTAACCATAAACCTCATCCTAACCCTCACCCAAACCCTAACACCCTAACCCTCACCCTTACCCTAACTCACACCCTCAACCTTAAGCTCGGTCTAAGGCAAAGCCTAAGCCTAAGACTAACCCTAACCCTCACACTCACCTTCACCCTAACCCTAACCATAACACTAACCCTAACCCTAACCCTCACACTAACCCTAACCGTAAAACTCACCCTCATGCTCGGCCTAAGCCTAAGCCTAAGACTAAGTCTAACCCTAACCCTCACCCTAACCCTCACCCTAACCCTAACACTAACCATAACTCTAACCCTAAACCTCACCCTTACCCTAACACTAACTCTAACCCTATTCCTAAAGCTAAGCCTCACCCTATCCCTAACCCTAACGCTCACCCTCACAGTAACATTCAACCTAACCCTAATCCTTAACCCTAACCCTAACGCTAACCTTCACCCTGTCCATAACCCTAAACCTAATCCTAACCCTAAACCTCACACTTAGGCTCAGCCTAAACCTAAGCCTAAGCCTAAGACTAACCCTTACCCTCACACTGACCCTCATCCTAATCCTAAGAGTAACACTCACCCTAACCCTAACCCTCACACTAACCCTCACCCTAATGCTAACACTAACCCTAAACCTCACCCGCAACCTAACAATAACCCTCACCCGCACCCTCACCCTCACCCTAACCCTCACCCTCACCCTCCGCCTAACACTAATCCTATCCCTAACCCCAACCCTAAACTTAACACTAACCCGAAACCTAACCCTCATCCTAACCCTCAACCTCACCCTAGCCCATACCCTAACCCTAAGCCTAATCCTAACCCTAACCCTAACACTAACACTAAATCTAACCCTAAACCTAACCATAAACCTCACCCTCAGCCTCACCCTCACTGTAAACTTAACACTAACCTAACACTAACAATAACCTTAACCCTAACCCTAACCCTCACTGTAACCCTAACCTTAACCTTTAGTCTTACCCTCACCATAACCCTCACAATAACCCTAACCCTCAACCTAACCCTAACCCTAACCGTAACTCTCACCCTCATGCTCACCCTCAGCCTAACTTTAAACCTAACGCTACTCCTAACACTAACCCTCAACTTCACCCTCACACTAACCGTAACCCTAAAACTAAGCCTAACCCTCACACTCACCCTCACCCACACCCTAAGCCTCACTGTCACCCTCACACTCATCCTCACCCTAACCCTAACCCTAACACTAAACCTAACTCTAACCCTAAACCTCACCCTTACCCTAACCCTAACTCTAACCCTATCCCTAAACCTAAACTTCACCCTAACCCTAACCCTAACCCTCACCCTCACAGTAAATTTCAACCTAACCCTAATCCTACCAATAACCCTAACCCTAACGCTAACCCTCACACTGTCCATAACCCTCACCCTAACCCTAACCCTCACCCTCACCCTTAGGCTCAGCCTAAACCTAAGCCTAAGCCAAAGACTAAACCTTACCCTCACACTCACCCTCACCCTAACCCTAACAGTAACACTCTCCCTAACCCTAACCCTCACCCTCACCTTCACCCTCTGCCTAACACTAAGCCTATCCCTAACCCCAACCCTAAACTTAACACTAACCCGAAACCTAAACCTCACCCTAACCCTCACCTTCACCCTAGCCCATAACTTAACCCTAAGCCTAATCCTAACCCTAACCCTAACCCTAACCCTAAACCTAACCATAAACCTCACCCTCAGCCTCACCCTCACCGCAAAATTAACACTAACCTAACACTAACAATAACCCTAACCCTAAACCTAACCCTCACTGTAACCCTAACCTTAACCTTTAGACTTACCCTCACCATAACCCTCACAATAACCCTAACCCTCAACCAAACCCTAACCCTAACCGTCACCCTCACCCTCATGCTCACCCTCAGTCTAAATTTAAACCTAACGCTACTCCAAACACTAACCCTCAACTTCACCCTCACACTAACCCTAAACCTAACCCTAACCCTAACCCTCACACTCACCCTCACCCACACCCTAAGCCTCACTGTCACCCTCATGCTCACCCTCACCCTAACCCTCACCTTCACCTTAAACCTATCTCTCACCCTAACCATAAACCTCACAATCACCCTCACCCTCACCTCACCCTAACCATAAACCTAACCCTACCCTCACCCTAAACCTCACCCTAACCCTAATGCTAACTGTAAACCTCACACTCATCTTAAACCTCATGTTAAACCTTACTCTCACCATAAACCTAACACTAACCCTAACCCTCACCCTGACCCTAAACCTCACCCTAACCCTAACCTTAACCATAACCTTCACCCGAACCCTGACCCTAACTATAACCCTAACCCTATCCCTCATCCTAAACCTCACCCTAACCCTAAACCTATCCCTATCCCTAACGTTAACCCTAACGCTCATCTTAACCATACCGTACCCCTCAAACTAACACTCATCCTAAAGTTAACCCTAACAAAAACCCTCACCCTAACCCTAACCATAAAACTCAACCTAACCGTAATCCTCACCCAAATCCTCAGACTCATCCTCAGCCTTAACTTAACCCTAACCCTAATCTGAAACTAATCCTCATCCTAACTCTAACCCTAACCTTCACTCTCAACCTCACTCCCACCCTCAACCGAACCCTAACCCGAACCCTCACCCTAACCCTCATCTTAACCCTCTCCCAAACCCTCATCCTTACCCTAAACCTAACCCTTACCATAACCCTAAACCTCACCCTCACCCTAAACCTAACCCTAACCCTAACTCTCACACTCACCATAACCCTCATCCTAAAACTTACCCTCAGCCTAACCCTCATCCAAACCCTCAACATATCCCTAACCCTAACCCTCAACCTAACACTTACACTCACTCTAACACTAAGCCTAACCCTACCACTAACTCTCACACTAACCCTCAACTTAAATATCACCCTATCATTAAGCCTAATTCTAACACTCACCCTAACCCTAACCCTCACCCTCACTCTCAGCCTAAAACTCAGCCTAAAGCATAACCCTAACCCTAACACTCAGAGTCACCCTCACCCTAACCCTAACCCTAAGACTCACCCTCACCCTCAACCTCACCCTAAACCTAACACAAACAATCAAATTAACCCTCACCCTCAACATAAACATCACCGTAACGCTAACACTCACCCTAATCTGCACCATAACCCGAACCCTCACCCTAAGGCTAAACCTCACCCTCACCCTAACCCTAACCCTCACCCTAACCCTAACCCTAACCCTCATCTAACCCTCACCCTAAACCAAACCCTAACCCTCACCCTAACCGTCAACCACACCCTCAACCTAAACCTAACCCTAATGCTCACACTCAACATAACCCTAAACCTCACACTCACCCCCACCCTCAGCTTAAATCTAAGCCTAACAATAAACCTAACCCTAACCCTCACAGTCACCCTCACCCTAAACCTAATACTAACCCTAAACCTAACACTCTCACTCACCCTCACCCTCAACCTAACCCTAACCCAAACTCTCAACCGAAACTTCACACTCACCCTAACCCTCACCCTCACCCTCAACCTAAACATCACCCTAAACCTAACACTCACACTAACCCTTAGCTTAACCCTCACCCTAAACCTAACCCTCACCCTCACCCTCACTCTCAGGCTCACCATAATCCTAATCCTAACCCTAAGCCTCACCCTCACCCTCAACCTAACCCTACCCCTAACGCTAACCCTCACCCTAACACTAACCTCCAAACGAACCCTAACCCTAAACCGAAACCTAACCCTGACCCAAACCCTAACACTCACACCAACCCTTACGCTCACCCTTACCCCAAACCTAATTCTCACCATAACCCTAACCCTCAAGCTCACAGTCACCCTCAGCCTAACCCTAAACCTAAGCCTAACCCTATCCCTAAACCTCACAGTCACCCTCAGCCTAACCCTAATCGTAAACCTATCCCTAACCCTAACCCTCCTCCTAACTCTCACCCTAACTCTAACCCTAATAATATCACTAACATTATCCTAAAACTCACCCTAACCCTAACCTAATCCTCACGCTCACCCTGATTCTAACTCTAACCCTAACGATAACACAAACCCTCACCCTAACCCTAAACCTCACCCTCACCCTAAACCTATCCCTAAGTCTCAAGCTCACCCTAACCCTAACCCAAACCCTCAACTGAAACCTCACACTCACCGTCACCCTAACGCTCACCCTCACACTAAACATCACCCTAACCCTAACCCTCACCCTTACCCTCACCCTAGCCCTAACCCTCATACTAACCCTAAACCTCACCCTAACCTAATCCTCAACCTAACTCTTACCCTCACCCTAACACTAAGGCTAAACATAACATAAACCCTCACACTAACCCTAAACCTCAGCCTAACCCTAACCCTCACACTCTCCCTAACCCTCACCCTAACCCTAACCCTAACACTCACCCTAACCCTAACTCTCACCCTCATCTAACCCTCACCCTAACCCTCACCCTAACCCTCACCGTAACCCTCAACCACACCCTCACCCTAAACCTAATGCTCACAGTCAACATAACCCTAAACCTCACACTCACCCTCACCCTCAGCTTAAACCTAAGCCTAACAATAAACCTAACCCTAACACTCACACTCAACCTCACCCTAAACCGATTCCTAACCCTAAACCTAACCCTCTCACTCACCCACACCCTCAACCTAAACCTAACCCAAACCCTCAACCGAACCTTCACCCTCACCCTAACCCTAACCCTCACCCTCAACCTAACCATACCCCTAACGCTAACCCTCACCCTAACACTAACCTCATACCTAAACCTAACCCTAAACCTAACGCTAACCCTCACCCAAAACCTAACACTCACCCCAACCCTTACCCTCACCCTAACCTCAAACTTAATGCTCAACATAACCCTAACACTCAAGCTCACAGTCACCCTCAGCCTAACCCTAAACCTAATCCTAACCCTATCCCTAAACCTCACACTCACCTTCACCCTAACCCTAATCGTAACCCTAACCCTAACCCTAACCCTAACCCTCCTCCTAACTCTCACCCTAACCCTAACCCTAACACTATCACTAACCTTAACCGTAAACCTCACCCTAACCCTAACCCTAATCCTCACCCTCACCGTTATTCTAACCCTAACCCTAACGATAACACTAACCCTAACCTTTACCCTAACCCTCACCCTCACCCTAAACCTAACGCTAAGTCTCAACCTCACCCTAACCCTAACCCAAACCCACAACTGAACCCTCACCCAAACCCTAACCCTAAACCTCAACCTCACCCTAAACCTAACACTAAGTCTCAAGCTCACCCTAACCCTAACCCAAACCCTGAACTGAACCCTCCCCCTCACCGTCACCCTAACCCTCACCCTCACCCTAAACATCACCATAACCATAACCCTCACCCTTACCCTCAACCTAGCCCTAACCCTCATACTAACCCTAAACCTCACCCTAACCTAACCCTCAACCTAACCCTTACTCTCACCCTAACTCTAAGCCTAAACCTAACATGAACCCTCACATTAATCCTAAACCTCACCCTAACCCTAACCCTCACCCTCAACCTCACCCTCCGCCTAACATTGACTATCCCTAATCCCAACCCTAACCCTAACACTAACCCTAAACCTAAGCCTCACACTAACCCTCACCCTAAACCTGACCCTAACCCTCACCCTGACCCTAGCCCATACCTTAAACCTAAACCTAATCCTAACCCTCACCTTAACCCTCACCCTCAGCCTAAACTTAAGCCTAACCCTAACACTAACCCTAAACCTCAACTCACCCTCACCCTAATCCTAACCCTAATCTTAACCCTCACCCTCACCCTAACTCTAACTCTAACACTAAGCCTAACCCTAACCCTCACCCTCAGCCTCATCCTAACCCTAAACGTCACCCTCAACCTCACCCTCAGCCTAACCCTAAGCCTAACCCCAATCCTAACCCTAAACCACACCCTCACTCTCACCCTAACCCTAATCCTAACCCTAACCCTCCTCCTAACTCTCACCCAAACCCTAACCCTAACCCTAACACTAACACTAACCCTTAACATCATCCTAACCCTAACCCTAATCCTCACCCTCACTGTTATTCTAACCCTAACCCTAACGATAACACTAACCCTAACCCTAACCCTCACCCTAACCCTCACCCTCACCTTAAACCAAACACTTCTCCTAACCCTAACCCTAACCCTAACCCTAAATGTTACCCTAACCCTAACCCTAACGCTCACCCTCAGCCTCACCCTCAACATAAGCTTAACCCTAACCATAACACTAACAATAACCCTAACCATATCCCTAATTCTAACCCTCACCATCACCCTAACCCTAACCCTAACCCTCACCCTAACCCTAAAACTCATCCTCAATGTAACCCTAACCATAACCCTAACTTCACCCTAATGCTAACCCTAATCCTCATCCTCACACTAGCCCTCACCTGAACCCTAATCCTAACCCTGAACTTCAACCTAACCCTCACCCAAATCCTAACACCCAAACCCTAACCCTTACCCTAACTCTCACCCTCACCCTCACCCTCCGCTTAACACTAAGACTATCCCTAACCCCAACCATAACCCTAACACTAAACTTAAACCTAAACCTCACACTAAACCTCACCCTAACCCTGACCCTAACCCTAACCCTCACCCTCACCCATAAGCTCAGCCTAAGCCTAAGCCTAAGACTAACCCTAACCCTCACACTCAATTTCACCCTAACCATAACCCTCACACTAACCCTAACCCTAAAACTCTCCCTCATGCTAGGCCTAAGCCTAAGCCTAAGCCTAAGCCTAACCCTAAAACTCACACTAACCCTCACCCTAACCCTAACCCTAACACTAACCCTAAATCTAACCCCAAACCTCACCCTTACCCTAACCCTAACTCTAACCCTATCCCTAAACCTAAACCTCACACTATCCCTATCCCTAACCCTCACCGTCACAGTAACTTTAAACCTAAACTTAATCCTACCAGTAACCCTAACCCTAACCCTAACCCTCACCTTGTCCATAACCCTCACCCTAACCCTAACCCTCACCCTCACTCTTAGGCTCAGCTTAAACCTAAGCTTAAGCCTAAGACAAACCCTTACCCTTACACTCACCCTCACCCTAACCCTAACAGTAACCCTCACCCTAACCCTAACCCTTACACTAACCCTCACCCTAATGCTAACACTAACCCTAAACCTCACCCGCACCCTAACCCTAACCCTCACCTTCAACCTCACGCACCGCTTAACACTAAGCCTATCCCTCACACCAACCCTAAACCTAACACTAACCCTAAACCTAACCCTCACCCTAACCCTCACCCTCACCCTAGCCCATACCCTAACCCTAAGCCTAATCCTAACCCTCACCCTAACGCTAACTCTAACCCTAACCCCAACACTCACCCTAAACTGAACCCTCACCCGCACCATAACACTAATCTTAACCCTAACCCTAACCCTCACCTTAAACCTCACCATAACCTTAACCCTAAAAATAACCCTAACCCTAAACCTAACCATAAACTTCACCCTCAGCCTCACCCTCACCGCAAATGTAACACTAACCTAACACTAACAATAACCCTAACCCTAACCCTAAACCTCACTGTAACCCTAACCTTAACCTTTAGCCTTACCCTCACCATAACCCTCACACTAACCCTAACCCTCAACCTAGCCCGAACCCTAACCCTAACCGTCACCCTCACCCTCACGCCCACCCTCAGCCTAAATTTAAACCTAACGCTACTCCTAAAACTAACCCTCAAGTTCACCCTCAAACTAACCCTAACCCTAACCCTAACCCTCACACTCACCCTCACCCACACCCTAAGCCTCACTGTCACCCTCATGCTCACTCTCACTGTAACCCTAACCCTAACCCTCACGCTAAACCTATCTCTCATCCTAACCATAAACCTAACAATCACCCTCACCTTCACCTCACCCTAACCCTAAACCTCACCCTAACCCTCACCCTAAACCTCACACTAAGCCTAATGCTAACTCTTACCCTCACACTCACCCTGATCCTCACGCTAACCCTTACTTTCACCATAAAGCTAACACTAACCCCAACCCTCACACTTACCCTAACCCTCACCCTAACCCTAACCCTAACCATAACCCTAACGCTAACCCTAATGCTCATCTTAACCATAACCATACCGCTCAAAATAACTCTCATCCTAAACTTAACCCTAACCCAAACCCTCACCCTAACCCTAACCCTAACTTTCAAACTAACCCTAATCCTCACCCACACCCTAAGCCTCATCCTCAGCCTAAACCTAACCCTAACCCTAATCCTAACCCTAAACTTCACCCTCATCCTAACTCTAACCCTAACCTTCACTCTCACCCTCACTCCCACCCTCACCCTAACCCTAACCCGAACCCTAAACCGAACCCTCAACCTAACCCTCATCCTAACCCTCTCCCTAACCCTCATCCTAACCCTAACCCTAGCCCTTACCATAACCCTAAACCTCACCCTCGCCCTGACCATAAACCTAACCATAACCGTCACCATAACCCTAAACTGAACCCAAACCCGAACCCGAACCCTAACTCTCATCCTAACCCTCTCCCTAACCCTCATCCTAACCCTAACCTTAGCCCTTACATGACCCTAAACCTCACCCTCACCCTAACCCTAACCCTAACCCTCACACTCACCATAATCCTCACCCTAAACCTTACGCTCACCCTAACCCTCATTGCAACCCTCACACTATCCCTAACCCTAACCCTCAAGCTAACCCTTACACTCACTCTAACACTAAGTCTAACCCTAACAATAACTCTCACACCAACCCTCACCCTAAATATCACCCTATCATTAACCCTAACCCTAAAACTCACCCTAACCCTAACACTCACCCTCACCCTCAGCCTAACCCTCAGCCTAAAGCCTAACCCTAACCCTAACCCTCAGAGTCACCCTCACCCTAACCCTATCCCTAAGCCCCACCCTCACCCTCAACCTCACCCTAAACCTAACGCAAACCCTCAAACCAACCCTCACCCTCACCATAAACATCACGGTAACCCTAACACTCACCCTAATCCGCACCATAACCCGAACGTTCACCCTAACGCTAACCCTCACCCTCACCCTAACCCTAACCCTTAACCTAACCCTAACCCTCACCCTCATCTAACCCTCACCCTAACCCAAACCCTACCCTCACCCTTATCCTCAACCACACCCTCACCATAATCTTAACCCTAGTTCTCACACTCAACATAACCCTAAACCTCACACTCACCCTCACCCTCAGTTTAAACCTAAGCCTAACAATAAACCAACCCTAACACTCACACTCAACCTCACCCTAAACCGAATCCTAACCCTAAACCTAACCCACTCACTCACCCTCACCCTCAACCTAACCCTAACCCAAACCATCAACTGAAACTTCACCCTAACCCTAACCCTAACCCTCACGCTCAACCTAAACATCACCCTAAACCTAACACTCACCCTAAACCTTAGCCTAACCCTCACCCTAACCCTAACCCTCACCCTCACCCTCACCCTCAGGCTCACCTTAAACCTAATTCTAATCCTAACCTTCACCCTCACCCTCAACTTAAACCTACCCCTAACGCTAACCCTCACCCTAACACTAACCTCCAAACTAACCCTAACCCTAAACCTAACGCTAACCCTCACCCAAACCCTAACACTCACACCAACCCTTACCCTCACCCTAATCCCAAACCTAATGCTCACCATAACCCTAACACTCAAGCTCACAGTCACCCTCAGCATAACCCTAAACCTAAGCCTAACCCTATCCCTAAACCTCACACTCACCCTCACCCTAAACCTAATCCTAACCCTAACCCTAACCCTCCTCCTAACTCTCACCCTATCCCTAACCCTAACACAATCACTAACATTAAGCCTAAACCTCACCCTAACCCTAACCCTAATCCTCACCCTCAACGTTATTCTAACCCTAACCCTAACGATAATACTAACCCTAACCCTAACCCTAACCCTCACCCTCACCCTCAACCTAACCCTAAGCCTCAACCTCACCCTAACCCTAACCCAAATATTCAACTGAACCCTCACCCTCACCTTCTCCCTCACCCTAATCCTCACCCTCACCGTAAACATCACCCTAACCCTAACCCTCAACCTTACCCTCACCCTAGCCCTAACCCTCATACTAACCCTAAACCTCACCCTAAAGTAAACCTCAACCTAACATTTACCCTCACCCTAACACTAAGCCTAAACCTAACATGAGCCCTTACAGTAACCCTAAACCTCACCCTAACCTTAACCATCACACTATGCCTAACCCTCACCCTAACCCTAACCTAACACTCACCCTAACCCTAATCATCACCCTCACCCTCACTCTCACCCTAACCCTCTGCCTAAAGCCTAACCCTAATCCTCACAATCACCCTCACCCTAACCCTAACCCTAAGCGTCACCCTCACCCTCAACCTCACCCTAAACCTAACGCAAACCCTCAAACCAACCCTCACCCTCACCATAAACATCACCGTAAACCTAACACTCACCCTAATCGGCACCAAAACCCTAACCCTCACCCTAACGATAACCCTCACCCTCACCCTAACCCTAACCCTCTCCCTAATCCTAACCCTCACCGTCATCTAACCCTCACCCTAACCCAAACCCTAAACCTCTCCCTAACCCTCAACCTCAACCTCACCATAAAACTAACCGTAATGCTCACACTCAACATAACTCTAACCCTCACACTCACCTTAAACCTAAGCTTAAACCTAAGCCAAACAATAACCCTAACCCTAACCCTCACACTCACCCACACCCTAAACCTAACCCTAACCCTAATCCTAACCCTCTCACTCACCCTCAGACTCACCCTAACCCAAACCCAAACCCTCACCCTAAACATCACCCTAAACCTAACCCTCACCCTTACCCTCACCTTAGCCCTAAACCTCATACTAACCCTAAACTTCACCCGAAACCTGACCTTCAACCTAACCCTTACACTGTCTAAACCTAACATGAACCCTCACAGTAAGCCTAAACCTCACCCTAAACCTAACCCTCACACTATCCCTAACCCTTTCCCTAACCCTAACCCTAACCCTCACCCTAACTCTAAACATCACCCTCACCCTCACCCTCAGCCTAACCCTCAGCCTAAAGCCTAACCCTAACCCTAACCCTCACAGTCACCCTCACCCTAACCCTAACTCTAAGCCTCACCCTCACCCTCAACCTCACCCTAAACCTAATGCAAACCCTCAAACCAACCTCACGCTTACCCTAAACATCACCCTCACCCTAACCCTCACCCTAATCCGCACCAGAAACCTAACCCTCACCATAACGCTAATCCTCACCCTCACCCGCACCCTAACCCTCACCCTAACCCTAACCCTCACCCTCATCTAACCCTCACCCTAACCCAAACCCTAACCCTCACCCTAACCCTCAACCTCACCCTCACCCTAAACCTAACCCTAATGCTCACACACAACATAACCCTAACCCTCACACTCACCCTCACCCTCAGCTTAAAGCTAAGCCTAACAATAACCCAAAACCTAACCCTCACACTCACCCTCACCCTAAACCTAACCCTGACACTAATCCTAACCCTCTCACTCACCCTCACACTCACCCTAACCCTAACCCAAACCCTCAACCGAAACATCACCCTAAACCTAACCCTCAACCTAACCCTTAGCTTAACCCTCACCCTAACCCTAACCCTCACCCTCACCCTCACCCTCAGGCTCACCTTAAACCTAATCCTAACCCTCACCCTCACGCTCAACCTAACCCTTATCCTAACGCTAACCCTCACCCTAACCCTAACCTCCAACCTAACCCTAACCCTAAACCTAACGCTAACACTCACCCAAACCCTAACACTCACCCGAACACATACCCTCACCCTAACCCCAACCTTAATGCTCACCATAACCCTAAACCTCAGGCTCATAGTCACCCTCAGGTTAACCCTAAACCTAAGCCTAACCCTATCCCTAAACCTCACAGTCACCCTCACCCTAAACCTAACCCTAAGTCTCAATCTCACCCTAACCCTAACCAAAACCCTCAACCTAAACATCACCCTAAACCTAACCCTCACCCTAAACCTTAGCCTAACCCTCACCCTAACACTAACCCTCACCCACAGGCTCACCCTCAACGTAATCCTAACCCTAAACCTCACCCTCAACCTAACCCTCACCCTAACTCTAACCTTCACCCTAAACCTAACCCTCACGCTCACAGTCACCCTCAGCCTAACCCTAAACCTAAGCCTAACCCTATCCCTAATCCTCACATTCACCGTCACCCTAAACCTAACCCTAAGTCTCACCTTCACCCTCAACCTCACCCTAACCCTAACCCAAACCCACAACTGAACCCTTACCTTCACCCTCACCCTAATACTCACTCTCACCCTAAACATCACCCTAACCCTAACCCTCACCATTGCCCTCACCCTAGCCCTAACCCACATACTACCTCTAAACCTCACCATAAACCTAACCCTCAACCTAACCCTTACTCTTACCCTAACACTAAGCCTAAACCTAACATGAAACCTCACAGTAACAGTAAACTTCACCTTAACCCTAACCCTCACCCTAAACCTAACACTACCCCTCACCCTAACCCTCACTCTGACCCTAAACCCAACCCTAACCCTCAACCTCACCATCATCCTAACACTTACCCAACCCTAACCCTCACCCAAACCCTAACCCTCATACTCTCCCGAACCCTCAGCCTCACTCTAACAGTTACCCTCATCCTCACCCTAACCCTCACCCTAACCCTAACCCTATCAGTGACGCTCACCCTCACCCTCACACTCAGCCTAACTCTAAACCTATACCTCACCCAAACCCTCAACTTAACCCTAAACCTAACCCTCACCTTCACCCTAACCCTAACCCTCACTGAAAACCTTGTATTCACCCTAAACCTAATCCAAACCCTAACCCTCACCCTAACACTCACCCTTACCCTCACCCTAACCCTTACCCTCACCCTAACCCTAACCGTAACCCTACCCCTAATCCTCACCGTAACCCTAACCCTAACCCTCACCCTAACCTTTAACCTTACCCTCACCCTAACCCTCACACTAACTCTAACCCTCAACCTAACCCTAACCCTAACCATCACCCTCACGCTCACCCTCAGCCTAACTTTAAACATAATCCTACTCCTAACACTAACCTTCACCTTTACCCTCACACTAACCCTAACCCTAAACCTAAACCTAATCCTAACCCTCACACTCACCCTCTCCCTCACCCTAAGCCTCACTGTCACCCTTACGCTCACCTTCACCCTAAACCTAACCCTCACCTAAAACCTATCCCTCACCCTAACAATAAACCTCACAATCACCCTCACTCTCACCTCACCCTAACCCTAAACCTAACCCTAACGCTCACCCTAAGCCTACCCTAACACTTATGTAACTCTAATCCTCTCACACTAAACCTCACGCTAACACTTACTCTCAGCATAAACCTAACCCTACCCCTAACCCTCACACTGACCCTATCCCTTACCCTAACCCTAACCATAAACATAACCTTCACCCTAACCCTCACCCTAACCCTCACCCTAACCCTAAACCTCATCCTAAACCTCACCCTAACCCTAACTCTATCCCTAACCCTAAAGCTAACCCTAATGCTCAATCTAACTGTAACCGTACCCCTCAAACTAACTCTCATCCTAAACTTAACCCTAACCAAACCCTTACGTTAACACTAACCCTAACACTCAACCTAACCCTAATCCTCACCCACACCCTCAGCCACATCCTCAGCCTAAACCTAACCCTAACCCTAACCCTAAACTTAATCCTCACCCGCATCCTAACTCTAACACTAACCTTCACTCTCACCCTCACCCCCACCCTCACCATAACCCTAACCTGAACCCTAAACCGAACCCTCACCCTAACCCTCATCCTAACCTTCTCCCTAACCCTCATCCTAACCCTAACCCTAACCCTTACCGTAACCCTAAACCTCATCCTAAACCTCACCCTAACCCTAAACCTATCCCTAACCCTAACGCTAACCCTAACGCTCACACTAACCGTAACCGTACCGCTCAACCTAAACCTCATCCTAAACTTAAGCCTAACCCAAACTCTCACGCTAAATTTAACCCTAACACTCACCCTAACTCTAATCCTCACCCACACCCTCACCATCACCCTCAGCCTAACCCTCAGCCTAAGCCTAAACCTAACCCTAACACTCACACTCACCCTCACACAAACCCTAACCCTAAGCCTCACCATCACCCTCAACCTCACCCTTACCAAAACCCTAACCCTCACACTAACCCTAACCCTCACCCTAATGCTAACCCTAAACCTAAACCTTACATTCACCCTAACACTAAGCGAAACCCTAACACTAACTCTGACAATAACCCTCACCCTAAACATCACCCTATCCCTAACCCTAACCCTAACCCTCACCCTAACCCTAACCCTCACACTCACCCCCACCCTCAGCCTAACCCAAAGCCTAAGCCTAGCCCTAACCCTAACCCTCACACTCACCCTCACACTAACCCTAAGCCTAATTCTCACCCTCACCCTCAACCTCACCCTAACTCTAACCCATACCCTCAAACCAACTCTCACCCTCAACCTCACCCTAACCCTCACCCTAAACATCACCCTAACCCTAAACCTCACCCTAATCCTCACCCTTACCCTAAACATCATCCTAACCCTAACCCTCACCCTAAACCTAAACCTCAATCTAAACATTACCCTCAACCTAACACTAAGCCTAACCCTAACACTAACCCTCACTAACCCTAAACCTCACCCTAACCCTAATCCTTACCCTAACATAACCCTAACACTCACCCTAACCTTCAACCTATCCCTTAATCGCACCCTAAACCTAACCCTAACACTAACCCTCAACCTCACCCTAAACCTCACATTAACCCTAACCCTAACACTAACTCTCAACCTCACCCTCAACCTTACCCTAACCCTAACCCTCACCCCAACACTTACCTTCACCAAAACCCTCACTCTAACGCTAACCATAACGCTAAACCTCACCTCACCCGCAACCTCACCTTAACCGTAAACCTAACCCTAACCCTAACAATAACCCTAACCCTAACCCTAAACCTAATCCTTACCCTAACCCACACCATCACCCTCACCTAAC
This sequence comes from Dipodomys merriami, assembly GCF_024711535.1. NCBI lineage: Eukaryota > Metazoa > Chordata > Mammalia > Rodentia > Heteromyidae > Dipodomys > Dipodomys merriami. Next base: position 157,940 of record NW_027206016.1, read on the forward strand.
CCTAACCGAACCCTAATCCTCTCCATAACCCTAAACCTCTCCCTAAACCTAACCCTCACACTCACCCTAACCCTCACCCTAAAACTTACCCTCACCCTAACCCTCAGCCTAACCCTAAACCTAACTCTAACCCTCACCTTAACCTTCACCCTAAACCCAACCGTAACGTTAACCCTCAAACTAACCCTGAACCTCACCATAACCCTAACCCTGCCCCTCATCGTAACCATCATCCTAACCCTCACCCTAACCCTAAATCTAACCCTAAAACTTACCCGCACCCTAACACTCACCCTAAGCCTCACCCTCACACCCACCCTAACCATCACCCTATCCCTAACCTTCACCCTAACCCTAAGATTAACACTCACCCTAATCATAACCCTCACCCTCACCCTCACCCTCAGCCTAAACCTAACCCTAATCCTAACCCTAACTCTACCCCTCACCGTAACACTTACCCTAACAATCACCCTAACCCTAACCGTAATGCTCACACTCAACATAATGCTAAGCCTCATACTCACCCTCACCCTCAGCTTAAACCTAAGCCTAACAATAAAGCTAACCCTAACCCTTACACTCACCCTCACCCTAAACCTAATCCTAACACTAAACCTAACCCTTAACCTCACCCGCACCATAACACTCACACTAACCCACACCCTAACACTCACCCTCACCCTAACCATCAACCTATCCCTAACGGTCACCCTCACCCTAAGCCTAAGCCTCACAGTAACCCTAACCCTCACCCTCACCCTCACCCTCAGCCTAACCCGAACCGTAATCCTAACCCTAACCCTCACCTTAACCCTCACCCTAACTCTAAACCTAAAACTCACACTCACCCTAACTATAACTCTCACACTCACCCTCAGCCTAAACCTACCCTGAACCTAACCCAAACCTTCAACCAAAACCTCGCCCTCACTCTCACCCTAAACATCACCCTCACCCTAAACATCACACTAAACCTAAGCCTCACCGTAAGCCTTAGCCTAACCCTCTCCCTCACCCTCAGGCTCACCCTAACCCCAATCCTAATCCTAACCCTCACACTCAACCTTATCCTCACCCTCACCCTAACTTTAACCCTAACAATAACCCTAACCCTAACCCTGAACCTAACCCTCAAACTAACCATAAACCTCACGCTAACCCTCGCCCTCACCCTCACCCTCATCTTAAACCTAAGCCTAACCATAACCCTCACCCTTACACTCACCTTAACACTAGTCCTAACCCTAAACCTCACCCTAACAGTAACCCTAACCCTCACCCTTTCTTTATCCTCACCCTAAACCTAACCCTCACATTAATCTTTATGCTCACCCTAATCCTAACCCTACCCTTCACCCTAACCCTCACCCTAATTCTAACCTTAACCACTAACCTAACCCTCTCTCTAACCCTAACCCTAACCCTCACCCTCACCCTAACTCTCACCTAATCCTCACCCAAACCCTAACCTCTACCTAACCGAGACCCTCACCCTCAACCTCGCCCTCATCTTTAACCTAACACTCACCCTCACACTACCCCTCACCCTAACCCTACCCCTAATCCTAAACCTCAAACTCACTCTCACCCTCACCCTCAGCCTAACCCTAACTCTAAAGCTAATCCTAAACATAACCCTCAGCATAACCCTAACCCTCACCCTAAACCCTTACCCTCACCCTCACCCTAACCCTAACTGTAACCCTCACACTAAACCTAACCCTCACCTTAAACCTAACCCTCACCGTATCCCTCACCCTAAACCTAACCCTAACCCTCACCCTAACCCTAATCATCATCCTAATCTAGCCATCACCGTAACCCTCACCCACACCCTAAACCTGACCCTCACCCCACCCTCAAATTAACACTAAGGCTAACTCTCCCCCTAACCCTAACCCTTACCCTAAAATTAACCCTCACCCTATACCTCAACCTAACCCTAACCCTAAGCATCACCCTCACTCTCACCTTAACCAGAACCCTAATCCTAACCCTCAACCTAAACCTAACCCTCACCCTAACCCTAACCCTCACCCTAAAATTACAATCACCCTAACAGTAACCCTAACCCTAACACTAAGCCTCACACTAACCCTAACAATCACCCTAAGCCTAACATTAACCCTAACCCTAAACCTCACCCTCACCCGAAACCTAACCCTAACCCTAACCCACACCCTCACCCTCACCCTCACTCTAAACCTCATCCTCACCATCACCCTAACCTTAACCCTAAGCCTAATACTAACCCTCACCCTCACCCTCACCTTAACACTAAACCTAACTCTAACCCTCACCCTAACAGTAACCCTAACCCTCACCCTAACATTAACCGTCACCCGAACTTTATCCTCACCCTATCCCTAACCCTCAAATTAATCCTAATGCTCACCCTAACCTTAACAGTACACCTCACGCGAACCCTCACCCTAACTCTAATCCTAACCCTAAACCTAACCCTCATCTAAACTTAACCCTAATTGTCAATGTTACCCTAACCCTCACCATCACCCGAACTCTCACCCTAACCTTAACACTCACCCACACCCTAACCCTCAAGCTCACCCTAACCCTAACCCTCACCTAATCCTCACCCTAACCTTAACCATTATCAAACAAAGACCCTCACCCTCACCCTCACCATAACCTTCACCCTAAGCCTCACCCTCAACCTATCCCTCACCCTAAATGTAACCCTAACTCTAAACCTCACCCGCACCCTCACCCTCATGCTCAGCCTTACACTAACCCTACGCCTAATCCTAATCTTAACCCTCAACCTGATCATAACACTCACCATAACCCTTACCCTCACCCTCACAATATCCCTAACCTTAACCCTCACACTAAACCTAACCCTCACCCTAAACCTAACCCTACCCCTCACCCGAAACCTCAACCTAAACCTAACCCTAACCCTCACCCTAAAGCTAACCCTCACCCTCACCCTAGCCCTCACCCTAATCCTAACCCTCAAATTAAACTTCACCCTCACACCACCCTCAAACTAACCCTAACCCTAACACTCTCCCTAACCCTAACCCTAACCCGCACACTAGCCCTCACCTTAAACCTAATCCTAACCCTACCCCTCACCCTAACCCTAACCTTAACCCTAACCCTAACCCTCACCCTAACACTAACCCTAACCTTAAACCTCACCCTTACCTTAACCCTCACCCTAACCCTTAACCTCATCCTCACCCTAAACCTCACACTAAACCTAAACCTCACCCAAACTCTAACCCTAACCGTCACCCTCACCCTCACCCTCATGCTAACCCTAACCCTAACCTCACCCTAACACTAAAACTCACCCTAACCCTAAGCCTAACCCTCACCCTCACCAAAACCGACTGCTACCTCTAACACTCACCCTAACCCTCACGCTATCACTTACCCACACCATAAACCTAAACATAACCCTCACCCTCACCCTCACCCTAAATCTCACCCTAAACTTAACCCTAACCGAAATACGAAACCCTAACCCTAACCTGAACCCTAACCCTCACCCGAAACCTTAACCCTATCCCTAAACCTAACCCTCAAGCTAAGTGTCACCCTATCCCTAACCCTATCCCAAACCCTAACCCTCACCCTAACCCTCACCCTAAACCTTATACTCACCCTCACCCTAACCCTAACACTAACGCTGACGCTTACAATAACTCTAACCCTCACCCTAAACCTCTTACCCCTCACCCTAACCCTCATCCTAACCATAATCCTACCCAAAACCTATCCTTAACCCTAATCCTAACCCTAACCCTCACCCTCATCATAACTAACCCTAACCCTAACACTAACTCTCACCCTCACCCTCACCCTCAGCCTAACCCTGACCCTCACACTAACCCTAACCATCACGCTAACCCTCAACCTAATCCTCAACACTAACCCTAACCGTAACCCTTACACTTACCCTAACCCTAAACATCACCAAAATCCTCAATAACCCTAAACCTAGTCCTAACCCTAACCCTTACCCTCACCCTAATCCTTACACTAACCCTAACCCTAAACATCACCAAAATCCTCAATAACCCTAAACCTAGTCCTAACCCTAACCCTTACCTTCACCCTAACCCTCACACTCACCCAACCCTAACCTTCACCCTAACACTAAGGCTAACCCTAACACAAACCCTCACACTAACCCTAACCCTCAGCCTAAACCTAACCCTCAACCTAAACCTAACCCTAACCCAAATCCTCACCCTCAACTTATCCCTCACACTAACCCTTTTTCTATCCCTAACCCTAACCCAACCCTAACCCTAACCCTCACCCTTTCCGTAACTCTCACCCTCACCAAAAACCTGACCCTTACCCTTACCTTAACCTCACCCTAACCCTCACACTTACCCAAAACCTCAACCTAACCTAATAAAAACACTCACACTAAACCTCACCCTAACCCTAATGCTAACCCTAACACTCACCCTCACCCTAACCCTCACCCTAAACCTGAAACTCACTCTAACCCTAATGCCAAACCCACAACCTCACCCTAAACCTCACCCTAACCCTAACCCTCACCCTAATCCTTACCCTCACCCTAACCCTCACCCTAAACCTAACCCTAAGCTAACCATAAACCTCACCCTAACCCTCACCCTTATCCTATCCCTAATCCGCACCCTAACTCTCAGCCTAAACCTCACCCTAACCCTAACCTTAACCTTCACACTAACCCTAACCCTCACCCTAAACTTAACCCTACCCCTCACCCTAACCATATCCCTCATGCTCACCCTAAACCTAACCCTAACCCTATCCCACACCCTCACCCTCACCCTCATCCTCACCCTCACCCTAAACCTAATCCTAACAATAAACCTAATCGTAAACCTAACCCTCACCTTAACCCTAAACCTCAAGCTAACCCTCATCCTCACCCTCACCCTCACCTTAATCTTAAGCCTAACCCTAACCCTCACCCTCACCCTCAACTTAACACTAAAGCTAACCCTAACCCTCACCCTAACAGTAACCCTAACCCTCACTCTCACCCTAACCGTCACCCTAACATTATCCTCACCCTATCCATAACCCTCACATTAACCCTAATTCTCACCCTAACCTTAATAGTACCCCTCACCCAAACCCTCATCCTAACTCTAACCCTAACCCTAAACCTAACCCTCACCTAACCCTAAATCTCAACCTTACCCTAACACTCACCATCACCTGAGCCCTCACCCTAAACCTAACACTCACCCACACCCTAACCCTAAAGCTCACCCTCACCCTCACCCTCACCTAATCCTCACCCTAACCCTAACCATTATCTACAAAGACCCTCACCCTCACCTTCACCCTAACCCTCACCCTCACCCTAGCACTCACCCTAAACGTAACCCTACCAGTAAACCTCACCCACACTCTCACTTTCATGCTCAGCCTTACCCTTAACCCTACCCCTAATCCTAACCCTAACCATCAACCCATCATAACCCTCACCATAACCCTTACCCCCACCCTCACCCTATGCCTAACTGTTACGCTCTCACTAAACCTAAACCTCACCCTAAACCTAACCCTACCCCTCACCTCAAACCTCAACCTAAACCTAACCCTGACCCTCACCCTAATGCTAACCCTAACCCTCACCTTAGCCCTCACCCTAATCCTAACCATCATCCTAAACCTCACTCTCACACCACCCACAAACTAACCCTAACCCTAACCCTCACCATAAGCCTAACCCTCACCCTAACCCTAACCCGCACCCTAGCCCTCACCCTAACCCTAACCCTAACCCTCCCCGTCACCCTAACCCTAAACCTAACCCTAACCCTCACCCTAACCCTCACCCTAACACTAACCCTAACCCTAACCCTCACCTTTACCTTAACCCTCACCCTAACCCTTAACCTCATCCTCACCCTAACCCTCACCCTCACCCTCACCCTCAGGCTCACCTTAAACCTAATTCTAATCCTAACCTTCACCCTCACCCTCAACTTAAACCTACCCCTAACGCTAACCCTCACCCTAACACTAACCTCCAAACTAACCCTAACCCTAAACCTAACGCTAACCCTCACCCAAACCCTAACACTCACACCAACCCTTACCCTCACCCTAATCCCAAACCTAATGCTCACCATAACCCTAACACTCAAGCTCACAGTCACCCTCAGCATAACCCTAAACCTAAGCCTAACCCTATCCCTAAACCTCACACTCACCCTCACCCTAAACCTAATCCTAACCCTAACCCTAACCCTCCTCCTAACTCTCACCCTATCCCTAACCCTAACACAATCACTAACATTAAGCCTAAACCTCACCCTAACCCTAACCCTAATCCTCACCCTCAACGTTATTCTAACCCTAACCCTAACGATAATACTAACCCTAACCCTAACCCTAACCCTCACCCTCACCCTCAACCTAACCCTAAGCCTCAACCTCACCCTAACCCTAACCCAAATATTCAACTGAACCCTCACCCTCACCTTCTCCCTCACCCTAATCCTCACCCTCACCGTAAACATCACCCTAACCCTAACCCTCAACCTTACCCTCACCCTAGCCCTAACCCTCATACTAACCCTAAACCTCACCCTAAAGTAAACCTCAACCTAACATTTACCCTCACCCTAACACTAAGCCTAAACCTAACATGAGCCCTTACAGTAACCCTAAACCTCACCCTAACCTTAACCATCACACTATGCCTAACCCTCACCCTAACCCTAACCTAACACTCACCCTAACCCTAATCATCACCCTCACCCTCACTCTCACCCTAACCCTCTGCCTAAAGCCTAACCCTAATCCTCACAATCACCCTCACCCTAACCCTAACCCTAAGCGTCACCCTCACCCTCAACCTCACCCTAAACCTAACGCAAACCCTCAAACCAACCCTCACCCTCACCATAAACATCACCGTAAACCTAACACTCACCCTAATCGGCACCAAAACCCTAACCCTCACCCTAACGATAACCCTCACCCTCACCCTAACCCTAACCCTCTCCCTAATCCTAACCCTCACCGTCATCTAACCCTCACCCTAACCCAAACCCTAAACCTCTCCCTAACCCTCAACCTCAACCTCACCATAAAACTAACCGTAATGCTCACACTCAACATAACTCTAACCCTCACACTCACCTTAAACCTAAGCTTAAACCTAAGCCAAACAATAACCCTAACCCTAACCCTCACACTCACCCACACCCTAAACCTAACCCTAACCCTAATCCTAACCCTCTCACTCACCCTCAGACTCACCCTAACCCAAACCCAAACCCTCACCCTAAACATCACCCTAAACCTAACCCTCACCCTTACCCTCACCTTAGCCCTAAACCTCATACTAACCCTAAACTTCACCCGAAACCTGACCTTCAACCTAACCCTTACACTGTCTAAACCTAACATGAACCCTCACAGTAAGCCTAAACCTCACCCTAAACCTAACCCTCACACTATCCCTAACCCTTTCCCTAACCCTAACCCTAACCCTCACCCTAACTCTAAACATCACCCTCACCCTCACCCTCAGCCTAACCCTCAGCCTAAAGCCTAACCCTAACCCTAACCCTCACAGTCACCCTCACCCTAACCCTAACTCTAAGCCTCACCCTCACCCTCAACCTCACCCTAAACCTAATGCAAACCCTCAAACCAACCTCACGCTTACCCTAAACATCACCCTCACCCTAACCCTCACCCTAATCCGCACCAGAAACCTAACCCTCACCATAACGCTAATCCTCACCCTCACCCGCACCCTAACCCTCACCCTAACCCTAACCCTCACCCTCATCTAACCCTCACCCTAACCCAAACCCTAACCCTCACCCTAACCCTCAACCTCACCCTCACCCTAAACCTAACCCTAATGCTCACACACAACATAACCCTAACCCTCACACTCACCCTCACCCTCAGCTTAAAGCTAAGCCTAACAATAACCCAAAACCTAACCCTCACACTCACCCTCACCCTAAACCTAACCCTGACACTAATCCTAACCCTCTCACTCACCCTCACACTCACCCTAACCCTAACCCAAACCCTCAACCGAAACATCACCCTAAACCTAACCCTCAACCTAACCCTTAGCTTAACCCTCACCCTAACCCTAACCCTCACCCTCACCCTCACCCTCAGGCTCACCTTAAACCTAATCCTAACCCTCACCCTCACGCTCAACCTAACCCTTATCCTAACGCTAACCCTCACCCTAACCCTAACCTCCAACCTAACCCTAACCCTAAACCTAACGCTAACACTCACCCAAACCCTAACACTCACCCGAACACATACCCTCACCCTAACCCCAACCTTAATGCTCACCATAACCCTAAACCTCAGGCTCATAGTCACCCTCAGGTTAACCCTAAACCTAAGCCTAACCCTATCCCTAAACCTCACAGTCACCCTCACCCTAAACCTAACCCTAAGTCTCAATCTCACCCTAACCCTAACCAAAACCCTCAACCTAAACATCACCCTAAACCTAACCCTCACCCTAAACCTTAGCCTAACCCTCACCCTAACACTAACCCTCACCCACAGGCTCACCCTCAACGTAATCCTAACCCTAAACCTCACCCTCAACCTAACCCTCACCCTAACTCTAACCTTCACCCTAAACCTAACCCTCACGCTCACAGTCACCCTCAGCCTAACCCTAAACCTAAGCCTAACCCTATCCCTAATCCTCACATTCACCGTCACCCTAAACCTAACCCTAAGTCTCACCTTCACCCTCAACCTCACCCTAACCCTAACCCAAACCCACAACTGAACCCTTACCTTCACCCTCACCCTAATACTCACTCTCACCCTAAACATCACCCTAACCCTAACCCTCACCATTGCCCTCACCCTAGCCCTAACCCACATACTACCTCTAAACCTCACCATAAACCTAACCCTCAACCTAACCCTTACTCTTACCCTAACACTAAGCCTAAACCTAACATGAAACCTCACAGTAACAGTAAACTTCACCTTAACCCTAACCCTCACCCTAAACCTAACACTACCCCTCACCCTAACCCTCACTCTGACCCTAAACCCAACCCTAACCCTCAACCTCACCATCATCCTAACACTTACCCAACCCTAACCCTCACCCAAACCCTAACCCTCATACTCTCCCGAACCCTCAGCCTCACTCTAACAGTTACCCTCATCCTCACCCTAACCCTCACCCTAACCCTAACCCTATCAGTGACGCTCACCCTCACCCTCACACTCAGCCTAACTCTAAACCTATACCTCACCCAAACCCTCAACTTAACCCTAAACCTAACCCTCACCTTCACCCTAACCCTAACCCTCACTGAAAACCTTGTATTCACCCTAAACCTAATCCAAACCCTAACCCTCACCCTAACACTCACCCTTACCCTCACCCTAACCCTTACCCTCACCCTAACCCTAACCGTAACCCTACCCCTAATCCTCACCGTAACCCTAACCCTAACCCTCACCCTAACCTTTAACCTTACCCTCACCCTAACCCTCACACTAACTCTAACCCTCAACCTAACCCTAACCCTAACCATCACCCTCACGCTCACCCTCAGCCTAACTTTAAACATAATCCTACTCCTAACACTAACCTTCACCTTTACCCTCACACTAACCCTAACCCTAAACCTAAACCTAATCCTAACCCTCACACTCACCCTCTCCCTCACCCTAAGCCTCACTGTCACCCTTACGCTCACCTTCACCCTAAACCTAACCCTCACCTAAAACCTATCCCTCACCCTAACAATAAACCTCACAATCACCCTCACTCTCACCTCACCCTAACCCTAAACCTAACCCTAACGCTCACCCTAAGCCTACCCTAACACTTATGTAACTCTAATCCTCTCACACTAAACCTCACGCTAACACTTACTCTCAGCATAAACCTAACCCTACCCCTAACCCTCACACTGACCCTATCCCTTACCCTAACCCTAACCATAAACATAACCTTCACCCTAACCCTCACCCTAACCCTCACCCTAACCCTAAACCTCATCCTAAACCTCACCCTAACCCTAACTCTATCCCTAACCCTAAAGCTAACCCTAATGCTCAATCTAACTGTAACCGTACCCCTCAAACTAACTCTCATCCTAAACTTAACCCTAACCAAACCCTTACGTTAACACTAACCCTAACACTCAACCTAACCCTAATCCTCACCCACACCCTCAGCCACATCCTCAGCCTAAACCTAACCCTAACCCTAACCCTAAACTTAATCCTCACCCGCATCCTAACTCTAACACTAACCTTCACTCTCACCCTCACCCCCACCCTCACCATAACCCTAACCTGAACCCTAAACCGAACCCTCACCCTAACCCTCATCCTAACCTTCTCCCTAACCCTCATCCTAACCCTAACCCTAACCCTTACCGTAACCCTAAACCTCATCCTAAACCTCACCCTAACCCTAAACCTATCCCTAACCCTAACGCTAACCCTAACGCTCACACTAACCGTAACCGTACCGCTCAACCTAAACCTCATCCTAAACTTAAGCCTAACCCAAACTCTCACGCTAAATTTAACCCTAACACTCACCCTAACTCTAATCCTCACCCACACCCTCACCATCACCCTCAGCCTAACCCTCAGCCTAAGCCTAAACCTAACCCTAACACTCACACTCACCCTCACACAAACCCTAACCCTAAGCCTCACCATCACCCTCAACCTCACCCTTACCAAAACCCTAACCCTCACACTAACCCTAACCCTCACCCTAATGCTAACCCTAAACCTAAACCTTACATTCACCCTAACACTAAGCGAAACCCTAACACTAACTCTGACAATAACCCTCACCCTAAACATCACCCTATCCCTAACCCTAACCCTAACCCTCACCCTAACCCTAACCCTCACACTCACCCCCACCCTCAGCCTAACCCAAAGCCTAAGCCTAGCCCTAACCCTAACCCTCACACTCACCCTCACACTAACCCTAAGCCTAATTCTCACCCTCACCCTCAACCTCACCCTAACTCTAACCCATACCCTCAAACCAACTCTCACCCTCAACCTCACCCTAACCCTCACCCTAAACATCACCCTAACCCTAAACCTCACCCTAATCCTCACCCTTACCCTAAACATCATCCTAACCCTAACCCTCACCCTAAACCTAAACCTCAATCTAAACATTACCCTCAACCTAACACTAAGCCTAACCCTAACACTAACCCTCACTAACCCTAAACCTCACCCTAACCCTAATCCTTACCCTAACATAACCCTAACACTCACCCTAACCTTCAACCTATCCCTTAATCGCACCCTAAACCTAACCCTAACACTAACCCTCAACCTCACCCTAAACCTCACATTAACCCTAACCCTAACACTAACTCTCAACCTCACCCTCAACCTTACCCTAACCCTAACCCTCACCCCAACACTTACCTTCACCAAAACCCTCACTCTAACGCTAACCATAACGCTAAACCTCACCTCACCCGCAACCTCACCTTAACCGTAAACCTAACCCTAACCCTAACAATAACCCTAACCCTAACCCTAAACCTAATCCTTACCCTAACCCACACCATCACCCTCACCTAACCCTAACCGAACCCTAATCCTCTCCATAACCCTAAACCTCTCCCTAAACCTAACCCTCACACTCACCCTAACCCTCACCCTAAAACTTACCCTCACCCTAACCCTCAGCCTAACCCTAAACCTAACTCTAACCCTCACCTTAACCTTCACCCTAAACCCAACCGTAACGTTAACCCTCAAACTAACCCTGAACCTCACCATAACCCTAACCCTGCCCCTCATCGTAACCATCATCCTAACCCTCACCCTAACCCTAAATCTAACCCTAAAACTTACCCGCACCCTAACACTCACCCTAAGCCTCACCCTCACACCCACCCTAACCATCACCCTATCCCTAACCTTCACCCTAACCCTAAGATTAACACTCACCCTAATCATAACCCTCACCCTCACCCTCACCCTCAGCCTAAACCTAACCCTAATCCTAACCCTAACTCTACCCCTCACCGTAACACTTACCCTAACAATCACCCTAACCCTAACCGTAATGCTCACACTCAACATAATGCTAAGCCTCATACTCACCCTCACCCTCAGCTTAAACCTAAGCCTAACAATAAAGCTAACCCTAACCCTTACACTCACCCTCACCCTAAACCTAATCCTAACACTAAACCTAACCCTTAACCTCACCCGCACCATAACACTCACACTAACCCACACCCTAACACTCACCCTCACCCTAACCATCAACCTATCCCTAACGGTCACCCTCACCCTAAGCCTAAGCCTCACAGTAACCCTAACCCTCACCCTCACCCTCACCCTCAGCCTAACCCGAACCGTAATCCTAACCCTAACCCTCACCTTAACCCTCACCCTAACTCTAAACCTAAAACTCACACTCACCCTAACTATAACTCTCACACTCACCCTCAGCCTAAACCTACCCTGAACCTAACCCAAACCTTCAACCAAAACCTCGCCCTCACTCTCACCCTAAACATCACCCTCACCCTAAACATCACACTAAACCTAAGCCTCACCGTAAGCCTTAGCCTAACCCTCTCCCTCACCCTCAGGCTCACCCTAACCCCAATCCTAATCCTAACCCTCACACTCAACCTTATCCTCACCCTCACCCTAACTTTAACCCTAACAATAACCCTAACCCTAACCCTGAACCTAACCCTCAAACTAACCATAAACCTCACGCTAACCCTCGCCCTCACCCTCACCCTCATCTTAAACCTAAGCCTAACCATAACCCTCACCCTTACACTCACCTTAACACTAGTCCTAACCCTAAACCTCACCCTAACAGTAACCCTAACCCTCACCCTTTCTTTATCCTCACCCTAAACCTAACCCTCACATTAATCTTTATGCTCACCCTAATCCTAACCCTACCCTTCACCCTAACCCTCACCCTAATTCTAACCTTAACCACTAACCTAACCCTCTCTCTAACCCTAACCCTAACCCTCACCCTCACCCTAACTCTCACCTAATCCTCACCCAAACCCTAACCTCTACCTAACCGAGACCCTCACCCTCAACCTCGCCCTCATCTTTAACCTAACACTCACCCTCACACTACCCCTCACCCTAACCCTACCCCTAATCCTAAACCTCAAACTCACTCTCACCCTCACCCTCAGCCTAACCCTAACTCTAAAGCTAATCCTAAACATAACCCTCAGCATAACCCTAACCCTCACCCTAAACCCTTACCCTCACCCTCACCCTAACCCTAACTGTAACCCTCACACTAAACCTAACCCTCACCTTAAACCTAACCCTCACCGTATCCCTCACCCTAAACCTAACCCTAACCCTCACCCTAACCCTAATCATCATCCTAATCTAGCCATCACCGTAACCCTCACCCACACCCTAAACCTGACCCTCACCCCACCCTCAAATTAACACTAAGGCTAACTCTCCCCCTAACCCTAACCCTTACCCTAAAATTAACCCTCACCCTATACCTCAACCTAACCCTAACCCTAAGCATCACCCTCACTCTCACCTTAACCAGAACCCTAATCCTAACCCTCAACCTAAACCTAACCCTCACCCTAACCCTAACCCTCACCCTAAAATTACAATCACCCTAACAGTAACCCTAACCCTAACACTAAGCCTCACACTAACCCTAACAATCACCCTAAGCCTAACATTAACCCTAACCCTAAACCTCACCCTCACCCGAAACCTAACCCTAACCCTAACCCACACCCTCACCCTCACCCTCACTCTAAACCTCATCCTCACCATCACCCTAACCTTAACCCTAAGCCTAATACTAACCCTCACCCTCACCCTCACCTTAACACTAAACCTAACTCTAACCCTCACCCTAACAGTAACCCTAACCCTCACCCTAACATTAACCGTCACCCGAACTTTATCCTCACCCTATCCCTAACCCTCAAATTAATCCTAATGCTCACCCTAACCTTAACAGTACACCTCACGCGAACCCTCACCCTAACTCTAATCCTAACCCTAAACCTAACCCTCATCTAAACTTAACCCTAATTGTCAATGTTACCCTAACCCTCACCATCACCCGAACTCTCACCCTAACCTTAACACTCACCCACACCCTAACCCTCAAGCTCACCCTAACCCTAACCCTCACCTAATCCTCACCCTAACCTTAACCATTATCAAACAAAGACCCTCACCCTCACCCTCACCATAACCTTCACCCTAAGCCTCACCCTCAACCTATCCCTCACCCTAAATGTAACCCTAACTCTAAACCTCACCCGCACCCTCACCCTCATGCTCAGCCTTACACTAACCCTACGCCTAATCCTAATCTTAACCCTCAACCTGATCATAACACTCACCATAACCCTTACCCTCACCCTCACAATATCCCTAACCTTAACCCTCACACTAAACCTAACCCTCACCCTAAACCTAACCCTACCCCTCACCCGAAACCTCAACCTAAACCTAACCCTAACCCTCACCCTAAAGCTAACCCTCACCCTCACCCTAGCCCTCACCCTAATCCTAACCCTCAAATTAAACTTCACCCTCACACCACCCTCAAACTAACCCTAACCCTAACACTCTCCCTAACCCTAACCCTAACCCGCACACTAGCCCTCACCTTAAACCTAATCCTAACCCTACCCCTCACCCTAACCCTAACCTTAACCCTAACCCTAACCCTCACCCTAACACTAACCCTAACCTTAAACCTCACCCTTACCTTAACCCTCACCCTAACCCTTAACCTCATCCTCACCCTAAACCTCACACTAAACCTAAACCTCACCCAAACTCTAACCCTAACCGTCACCCTCACCCTCACCCTCATGCTAACCCTAACCCTAACCTCACCCTAACACTAAAACTCACCCTAACCCTAAGCCTAACCCTCACCCTCACCAAAACCGACTGCTACCTCTAACACTCACCCTAACCCTCACGCTATCACTTACCCACACCATAAACCTAAACATAACCCTCACCCTCACCCTCACCCTAAATCTCACCCTAAACTTAACCCTAACCGAAATACGAAACCCTAACCCTAACCTGAACCCTAACCCTCACCCGAAACCTTAACCCTATCCCTAAACCTAACCCTCAAGCTAAGTGTCACCCTATCCCTAACCCTATCCCAAACCCTAACCCTCACCCTAACCCTCACCCTAAACCTTATACTCACCCTCACCCTAACCCTAACACTAACGCTGACGCTTACAATAACTCTAACCCTCACCCTAAACCTCTTACCCCTCACCCTAACCCTCATCCTAACCATAATCCTACCCAAAACCTATCCTTAACCCTAATCCTAACCCTAACCCTCACCCTCATCATAACTAACCCTAACCCTAACACTAACTCTCACCCTCACCCTCACCCTCAGCCTAACCCTGACCCTCACACTAACCCTAACCATCACGCTAACCCTCAACCTAATCCTCAACACTAACCCTAACCGTAACCCTTACACTTACCCTAACCCTAAACATCACCAAAATCCTCAATAACCCTAAACCTAGTCCTAACCCTAACCCTTACCCTCACCCTAATCCTTACACTAACCCTAACCCTAAACATCACCAAAATCCTCAATAACCCTAAACCTAGTCCTAACCCTAACCCTTACCTTCACCCTAACCCTCACACTCACCCAACCCTAACCTTCACCCTAACACTAAGGCTAACCCTAACACAAACCCTCACACTAACCCTAACCCTCAGCCTAAACCTAACCCTCAACCTAAACCTAACCCTAACCCAAATCCTCACCCTCAACTTATCCCTCACACTAACCCTTTTTCTATCCCTAACCCTAACCCAACCCTAACCCTAACCCTCACCCTTTCCGTAACTCTCACCCTCACCAAAAACCTGACCCTTACCCTTACCTTAACCTCACCCTAACCCTCACACTTACCCAAAACCTCAACCTAACCTAATAAAAACACTCACACTAAACCTCACCCTAACCCTAATGCTAACCCTAACACTCACCCTCACCCTAACCCTCACCCTAAACCTGAAACTCACTCTAACCCTAATGCCAAACCCACAACCTCACCCTAAACCTCACCCTAACCCTAACCCTCACCCTAATCCTTACCCTCACCCTAACCCTCACCCTAAACCTAACCCTAAGCTAACCATAAACCTCACCCTAACCCTCACCCTTATCCTATCCCTAATCCGCACCCTAACTCTCAGCCTAAACCTCACCCTAACCCTAACCTTAACCTTCACACTAACCCTAACCCTCACCCTAAACTTAACCCTACCCCTCACCCTAACCATATCCCTCATGCTCACCCTAAACCTAACCCTAACCCTATCCCACACCCTCACCCTCACCCTCATCCTCACCCTCACCCTAAACCTAATCCTAACAATAAACCTAATCGTAAACCTAACCCTCACCTTAACCCTAAACCTCAAGCTAACCCTCATCCTCACCCTCACCCTCACCTTAATCTTAAGCCTAACCCTAACCCTCACCCTCACCCTCAACTTAACACTAAAGCTAACCCTAACCCTCACCCTAACAGTAACCCTAACCCTCACTCTCACCCTAACCGTCACCCTAACATTATCCTCACCCTATCCATAACCCTCACATTAACCCTAATTCTCACCCTAACCTTAATAGTACCCCTCACCCAAACCCTCATCCTAACTCTAACCCTAACCCTAAACCTAACCCTCATCTAACCCTAAATCTCAACCTTACCCTAACACTCACCATCACCTGAGCCCTCACCCTAAACCTAACACTCACCCACACCCTAACCCTAAAGCTCACCCTCACCCTCACCCTCACCTAATCCTCACCCTAACCCTAACCATTATCTACAAAGACCCTCACCCTCACCTTCACCCTAACCCTCACCCTCACCCTAGCACTCACCCTAAACGTAACCCTACCAGTAAACCTCACCCACACTCTCACTTTCATGCTCAGCCTTACCCTTAACCCTACCCCTAATCCTAACCCTAACCATCAACCCATCATAACCCTCACCATAACCCTTACCCCCACCCTCACCCTATGCCTAACTGTTACGCTCTCACTAAACCTAAACCTCACCCTAAACCTAACCCTACCCCTCACCTCAAACCTCAACCTAAACCTAACCCTGACCCTCACCCTAATGCTAACCCTAACCCTCACCTTAGCCCTCACCCTAATCCTAACCATCATCCTAAACCTCACTCTCACACCACCCACAAACTAACCCTAACCCTAACCCTCACCATAAGCCTAACCCTCACCCTAACCCTAACCCGCACCCTAGCCCTCACCCTAACCCTAACCCTAACCCTCCCCGTCACCCTAACCCTAAACCTAACCCTAACCCTCACCCTAACCCTCACCCTAACACTAACCCTAACCCTAACCCTCACCTTTACCTTAACCCTCACCCTAACCCTTAACCTCATCCTCACCCTAACCCTCACCCTCACCCTCACCCTCAGGCTCACCTTAAACCTAATTCTAATCCTAACCTTCACCCTCACCCTCAACTTAAACCTACCCCTAACGCTAACCCTCACCCTAACACTAACCTCCAAACTAACCCTAACCCTAAACCTAACGCTAACCCTCACCCAAACCCTAACACTCACACCAACCCTTACCCTCACCCTAATCCCAAACCTAATGCTCACCATAACCCTAACACTCAAGCTCACAGTCACCCTCAGCATAACCCTAAACCTAAGCCTAACCCTATCCCTAAACCTCACACTCACCCTCACCCTAAACCTAATCCTAACCCTAACCCTAACCCTCCTCCTAACTCTCACCCTATCCCTAACCCTAACACAATCACTAACATTAAGCCTAAACCTCACCCTAACCCTAACCCTAATCCTCACCCTCAACGTTATTCTAACCCTAACCCTAACGATAATACTAACCCTAACCCTAACCCTAACCCTCACCCTCACCCTCAACCTAACCCTAAGCCTCAACCTCACCCTAACCCTAACCCAAATATTCAACTGAACCCTCACCCTCACCTTCTCCCTCACCCTAATCCTCACCCTCACCGTAAACATCACCCTAACCCTAACCCTCAACCTTACCCTCACCCTAGCCCTAACCCTCATACTAACCCTAAACCTCACCCTAAAGTAAACCTCAACCTAACATTTACCCTCACCCTAACACTAAGCCTAAACCTAACATGAGCCCTTACAGTAACCCTAAACCTCACCCTAACCTTAACCATCACACTATGCCTAACCCTCACCCTAACCCTAACCTAACACTCACCCTAACCCTAATCATCACCCTCACCCTCACTCTCACCCTAACCCTCTGCCTAAAGCCTAACCCTAATCCTCACAATCACCCTCACCCTAACCCTAACCCTAAGCGTCACCCTCACCCTCAACCTCACCCTAAACCTAACGCAAACCCTCAAACCAACCCTCACCCTCACCATAAACATCACCGTAAACCTAACACTCACCCTAATCGGCACCAAAACCCTAACCCTCACCCTAACGATAACCCTCACCCTCACCCTAACCCTAACCCTCTCCCTAATCCTAACCCTCACCGTCATCTAACCCTCACCCTAACCCAAACCCTAAACCTCTCCCTAACCCTCAACCTCAACCTCACCATAAAACTAACCGTAATGCTCACACTCAACATAACTCTAACCCTCACACTCACCTTAAACCTAAGCTTAAACCTAAGCCAAACAATAACCCTAACCCTAACCCTCACACTCACCCACACCCTAAACCTAACCCTAACCCTAATCCTAACCCTCTCACTCACCCTCAGACTCACCCTAACCCAAACCCAAACCCTCACCCTAAACATCACCCTAAACCTAACCCTCACCCTTACCCTCACCTTAGCCCTAAACCTCATACTAACCCTAAACTTCACCCGAAACCTGACCTTCAACCTAACCCTTACACTGTCTAAACCTAACATGAACCCTCACAGTAAGCCTAAACCTCACCCTAAACCTAACCCTCACACTATCCCTAACCCTTTCCCTAACCCTAACCCTAACCCTCACCCTAACTCTAAACATCACCCTCACCCTCACCCTCAGCCTAACCCTCAGCCTAAAGCCTAACCCTAACCCTAACCCTCACAGTCACCCTCACCCTAACCCTAACTCTAAGCCTCACCCTCACCCTCAACCTCACCCTAAACCTAATGCAAACCCTCAAACCAACCTCACGCTTACCCTAAACATCACCCTCACCCTAACCCTCACCCTAATCCGCACCAGAAACCTAACCCTCACCATAACGCTAATCCTCACCCTCACCCGCACCCTAACCCTCACCCTAACCCTAACCCTCACCCTCATCTAACCCTCACCCTAACCCAAACCCTAACCCTCACCCTAACCCTCAACCTCACCCTCACCCTAAACCTAACCCTAATGCTCACACACAACATAACCCTAACCCTCACACTCACCCTCACCCTCAGCTTAAAGCTAAGCCTAACAATAACCCAAAACCTAACCCTCACACTCACCCTCACCCTAAACCTAACCCTGACACTAATCCTAACCCTCTCACTCACCCTCACACTCACCCTAACCCTAACCCAAACCCTCAACCGAAACATCACCCTAAACCTAACCCTCAACCTAACCCTTAGCTTAACCCTCACCCTAACCCTAACCCTCACCCTCACCCTCACCCTCAGGCTCACCTTAAACCTAATCCTAACCCTCACCCTCACGCTCAACCTAACCCTTATCCTAACGCTAACCCTCACCCTAACCCTAACCTCCAACCTAACCCTAACCCTAAACCTAACGCTAACACTCACCCAAACCCTAACACTCACCCGAACACATACCCTCACCCTAACCCCAACCTTAATGCTCACCATAACCCTAAACCTCAGGCTCATAGTCACCCTCAGGTTAACCCTAAACCTAAGCCTAACCCTATCCCTAAACCTCACAGTCACCCTCACCCTAAACCTAACCCTAAGTCTCAATCTCACCCTAACCCTAACCAAAACCCTCAACCTAAACATCACCCTAAACCTAACCCTCACCCTAAACCTTAGCCTAACCCTCACCCTAACACTAACCCTCACCCACAGGCTCACCCTCAACGTAATCCTAACCCTAAACCTCACCCTCAACCTAACCCTCACCCTAACTCTAACCTTCACCCTAAACCTAACCCTCACGCTCACAGTCACCCTCAGCCTAACCCTAAACCTAAGCCTAACCCTATCCCTAATCCTCACATTCACCGTCACCCTAAACCTAACCCTAAGTCTCACCTTCACCCTCAACCTCACCCTAACCCTAACCCAAACCCACAACTGAACCCTTACCTTCACCCTCACCCTAATACTCACTCTCACCCTAAACATCACCCTAACCCTAACCCTCACCATTGCCCTCACCCTAGCCCTAACCCACATACTACCTCTAAACCTCACCATAAACCTAACCCTCAACCTAACCCTTACTCTTACCCTAACACTAAGCCTAAACCTAACATGAAACCTCACAGTAACAGTAAACTTCACCTTAACCCTAACCCTCACCCTAAACCTAACACTACCCCTCACCCTAACCCTCACTCTGACCCTAAACCCAACCCTAACCCTCAACCTCACCATCATCCTAACACTTACCCAACCCTAACCCTCACCCAAACCCTAACCCTCATACTCTCCCGAACCCTCAGCCTCACTCTAACAGTTACCCTCATCCTCACCCTAACCCTCACCCTAACCCTAACCCTATCAGTGACGCTCACCCTCACCCTCACACTCAGCCTAACTCTAAACCTATACCTCACCCAAACCCTCAACTTAACCCTAAACCTAACCCTCACCTTCACCCTAACCCTAACCCTCACTGAAAACCTTGTATTCACCCTAAACCTAATCCAAACCCTAACCCTCACCCTAACACTCACCCTTACCCTCACCCTAACCCTTACCCTCACCCTAACCCTAACCGTAACCCTACCCCTAATCCTCACCGTAACCCTAACCCTAACCCTCACCCTAACCTTTAACCTTACCCTCACCCTAACCCTCACACTAACTCTAACCCTCAACCTAACCCTAACCCTAACCATCACCCTCACGCTCACCCTCAGCCTAACTTTAAACATAATCCTACTCCTAACACTAACCTTCACCTTTACCCTCACACTAACCCTAACCCTAAACCTAAACCTAATCCTAACCCTCACACTCACCCTCTCCCTCACCCTAAGCCTCACTGTCACCCTTACGCTCACCTTCACCCTAAACCTAACCCTCACCTAAAACCTATCCCTCACCCTAACAATAAACCTCACAATCACCCTCACTCTCACCTCACCCTAACCCTAAACCTAACCCTAACGCTCACCCTAAGCCTACCCTAACACTTATGTAACTCTAATCCTCTCACACTAAACCTCACGCTAACACTTACTCTCAGCATAAACCTAACCCTACCCCTAACCCTCACACTGACCCTATCCCTTACCCTAACCCTAACCATAAACATAACCTTCACCCTAACCCTCACCCTAACCCTCACCCTAACCCTAAACCTCATCCTAAACCTCACCCTAACCCTAACTCTATCCCTAACCCTAAAGCTAACCCTAATGCTCAATCTAACTGTAACCGTACCCCTCAAACTAACTCTCATCCTAAACTTAACCCTAACCAAACCCTTACGTTAACACTAACCCTAACACTCAACCTAACCCTAATCCTCACCCACACCCTCAGCCACATCCTCAGCCTAAACCTAACCCTAACCCTAACCCTAAACTTAATCCTCACCCGCATCCTAACTCTAACACTAACCTTCACTCTCACCCTCACCCCCACCCTCACCATAACCCTAACCTGAACCCTAAACCGAACCCTCACCCTAACCCTCATCCTAACCTTCTCCCTAACCCTCATCCTAACCCTAACCCTAACCCTTACCGTAACCCTAAACCTCATCCTAAACCTCACCCTAACCCTAAACCTATCCCTAACCCTAACGCTAACCCTAACGCTCACACTAACCGTAACCGTACCGCTCAACCTAAACCTCATCCTAAACTTAAGCCTAACCCAAACTCTCACGCTAAATTTAACCCTAACACTCACCCTAACTCTAATCCTCACCCACACCCTCACCATCACCCTCAGCCTAACCCTCAGCCTAAGCCTAAACCTAACCCTAACACTCACACTCACCCTCACACAAACCCTAACCCTAAGCCTCACCATCACCCTCAACCTCACCCTTACCAAAACCCTAACCCTCACACTAACCCTAACCCTCACCCTAATGCTAACCCTAAACCTAAACCTTACATTCACCCTAACACTAAGCGAAACCCTAACACTAACTCTGACAATAACCCTCACCCTAAACATCACCCTATCCCTAACCCTAACCCTAACCCTCACCCTAACCCTAACCCTCACACTCACCCCCACCCTCAGCCTAACCCAAAGCCTAAGCCTAGCCCTAACCCTAACCCTCACACTCACCCTCACACTAACCCTAAGCCTAATTCTCACCCTCACCCTCAACCTCACCCTAACTCTAACCCATACCCTCAAACCAACTCTCACCCTCAACCTCACCCTAACCCTCACCCTAAACATCACCCTAACCCTAAACCTCACCCTAATCCTCACCCTTACCCTAAACATCATCCTAACCCTAACCCTCACCCTAAACCTAAACCTCAATCTAAACATTACCCTCAACCTAACACTAAGCCTAACCCTAACACTAACCCTCACTAACCCTAAACCTCACCCTAACCCTAATCCTTACCCTAACATAACCCTAACACTCACCCTAACCTTCAACCTATCCCTTAATCGCACCCTAAACCTAACCCTAACACTAACCCTCAACCTCACCCTAAACCTCACATTAACCCTAACCCTAACACTAACTCTCAACCTCACCCTCAACCTTACCCTAACCCTAACCCTCACCCCAACACTTACCTTCACCAAAACCCTCACTCTAACGCTAACCATAACGCTAAACCTCACCTCACCCGCAACCTCACCTTAACCGTAAACCTAACCCTAACCCTAACAATAACCCTAACCCTAACCCTAAACCTAATCCTTACCCTAACCCACACCATCACCCTCACCTAACCCTAACCGAACCCTAATCCTCTCCATAACCCTAAACCTCTCCCTAAACCTAACCCTCACACTCACCCTAACCCTCACCCTAAAACTTACCCTCACCCTAACCCTCAGCCTAACCCTAAACCTAACTCTAACCCTCACCTTAACCTTCACCCTAAACCCAACCGTAACGTTAACCCTCAAACTAACCCTGAACCTCACCATAACCCTAACCCTGCCCCTCATCGTAACCATCATCCTAACCCTCACCCTAACCCTAAATCTAACCCTAAAACTTACCCGCACCCTAACACTCACCCTAAGCCTCACCCTCACACCCACCCTAACCATCACCCTATCCCTAACCTTCACCCTAACCCTAAGATTAACACTCACCCTAATCATAACCCTCACCCTCACCCTCACCCTCAGCCTAAACCTAACCCTAATCCTAACCCTAACTCTACCCCTCACCGTAACACTTACCCTAACAATCACCCTAACCCTAACCGTAATGCTCACACTCAACATAATGCTAAGCCTCATACTCACCCTCACCCTCAGCTTAAACCTAAGCCTAACAATAAAGCTAACCCTAACCCTTACACTCACCCTCACCCTAAACCTAATCCTAACACTAAACCTAACCCTTAACCTCACCCGCACCATAACACTCACACTAACCCACACCCTAACACTCACCCTCACCCTAACCATCAACCTATCCCTAACGGTCACCCTCACCCTAAGCCTAAGCCTCACAGTAACCCTAACCCTCACCCTCACCCTCACCCTCAGCCTAACCCGAACCGTAATCCTAACCCTAACCCTCACCTTAACCCTCACCCTAACTCTAAACCTAAAACTCACACTCACCCTAACTATAACTCTCACACTCACCCTCAGCCTAAACCTACCCTGAACCTAACCCAAACCTTCAACCAAAACCTCGCCCTCACTCTCACCCTAAACATCACCCTCACCCTAAACATCACACTAAACCTAAGCCTCACCGTAAGCCTTAGCCTAACCCTCTCCCTCACCCTCAGGCTCACCCTAACCCCAATCCTAATCCTAACCCTCACACTCAACCTTATCCTCACCCTCACCCTAACTTTAACCCTAACAATAACCCTAACCCTAACCCTGAACCTAACCCTCAAACTAACCATAAACCTCACGCTAACCCTCGCCCTCACCCTCACCCTCATCTTAAACCTAAGCCTAACCATAACCCTCACCCTTACACTCACCTTAACACTAGTCCTAACCCTAAACCTCACCCTAACAGTAACCCTAACCCTCACCCTTTCTTTATCCTCACCCTAAACCTAACCCTCACATTAATCTTTATGCTCACCCTAATCCTAACCCTACCCTTCACCCTAACCCTCACCCTAATTCTAACCTTAACCACTAACCTAACCCTCTCTCTAACCCTAACCCTAACCCTCACCCTCACCCTAACTCTCACCTAATCCTCACCCAAACCCTAACCTCTACCTAACCGAGACCCTCACCCTCAACCTCGCCCTCATCTTTAACCTAACACTCACCCTCACACTACCCCTCACCCTAACCCTACCCCTAATCCTAAACCTCAAACTCACTCTCACCCTCACCCTCAGCCTAACCCTAACTCTAAAGCTAATCCTAAACATAACCCTCAGCATAACCCTAACCCTCACCCTAAACCCTTACCCTCACCCTCACCCTAACCCTAACTGTAACCCTCACACTAAACCTAACCCTCACCTTAAACCTAACCCTCACCGTATCCCTCACCCTAAACCTAACCCTAACCCTCACCCTAACCCTAATCATCATCCTAATCTAGCCATCACCGTAACCCTCACCCACACCCTAAACCTGACCCTCACCCCACCCTCAAATTAACACTAAGGCTAACTCTCCCCCTAACCCTAACCCTTACCCTAAAATTAACCCTCACCCTATACCTCAACCTAACCCTAACCCTAAGCATCACCCTCACTCTCACCTTAACCAGAACCCTAATCCTAACCCTCAACCTAAACCTAACCCTCACCCTAACCCTAACCCTCACC
Organism: Dipodomys merriami; assembly: GCF_024711535.1. Lineage (NCBI taxonomy): Eukaryota > Metazoa > Chordata > Mammalia > Rodentia > Heteromyidae > Dipodomys > Dipodomys merriami. The sequence goes on from NW_027206016.1 coordinate 183,161, forward strand.
CTAAAATTACAATCACCCTAACAGTAACCCTAACCCTAACACTAAGCCTCACACTAACCCTAACAATCACCCTAAGCCTAACATTAACCCTAACCCTAAACCTCACCCTCACCCGAAACCTAACCCTAACCCTAACCCACACCCTCACCCTCACCCTCACTCTAAACCTCATCCTCACCATCACCCTAACCTTAACCCTAAGCCTAATACTAACCCTCACCCTCACCCTCACCTTAACACTAAACCTAACTCTAACCCTCACCCTAACAGTAACCCTAACCCTCACCCTAACATTAACCGTCACCCGAACTTTATCCTCACCCTATCCCTAACCCTCAAATTAATCCTAATGCTCACCCTAACCTTAACAGTACACCTCACGCGAACCCTCACCCTAACTCTAATCCTAACCCTAAACCTAACCCTCATCTAAACTTAACCCTAATTGTCAATGTTACCCTAACCCTCACCATCACCCGAACTCTCACCCTAACCTTAACACTCACCCACACCCTAACCCTCAAGCTCACCCTAACCCTAACCCTCACCTAATCCTCACCCTAACCTTAACCATTATCAAACAAAGACCCTCACCCTCACCCTCACCATAACCTTCACCCTAAGCCTCACCCTCAACCTATCCCTCACCCTAAATGTAACCCTAACTCTAAACCTCACCCGCACCCTCACCCTCATGCTCAGCCTTACACTAACCCTACGCCTAATCCTAATCTTAACCCTCAACCTGATCATAACACTCACCATAACCCTTACCCTCACCCTCACAATATCCCTAACCTTAACCCTCACACTAAACCTAACCCTCACCCTAAACCTAACCCTACCCCTCACCCGAAACCTCAACCTAAACCTAACCCTAACCCTCACCCTAAAGCTAACCCTCACCCTCACCCTAGCCCTCACCCTAATCCTAACCCTCAAATTAAACTTCACCCTCACACCACCCTCAAACTAACCCTAACCCTAACACTCTCCCTAACCCTAACCCTAACCCGCACACTAGCCCTCACCTTAAACCTAATCCTAACCCTACCCCTCACCCTAACCCTAACCTTAACCCTAACCCTAACCCTCACCCTAACACTAACCCTAACCTTAAACCTCACCCTTACCTTAACCCTCACCCTAACCCTTAACCTCATCCTCACCCTAAACCTCACACTAAACCTAAACCTCACCCAAACTCTAACCCTAACCGTCACCCTCACCCTCACCCTCATGCTAACCCTAACCCTAACCTCACCCTAACACTAAAACTCACCCTAACCCTAAGCCTAACCCTCACCCTCACCAAAACCGACTGCTACCTCTAACACTCACCCTAACCCTCACGCTATCACTTACCCACACCATAAACCTAAACATAACCCTCACCCTCACCCTCACCCTAAATCTCACCCTAAACTTAACCCTAACCGAAATACGAAACCCTAACCCTAACCTGAACCCTAACCCTCACCCGAAACCTTAACCCTATCCCTAAACCTAACCCTCAAGCTAAGTGTCACCCTATCCCTAACCCTATCCCAAACCCTAACCCTCACCCTAACCCTCACCCTAAACCTTATACTCACCCTCACCCTAACCCTAACACTAACGCTGACGCTTACAATAACTCTAACCCTCACCCTAAACCTCTTACCCCTCACCCTAACCCTCATCCTAACCATAATCCTACCCAAAACCTATCCTTAACCCTAATCCTAACCCTAACCCTCACCCTCATCATAACTAACCCTAACCCTAACACTAACTCTCACCCTCACCCTCACCCTCAGCCTAACCCTGACCCTCACACTAACCCTAACCATCACGCTAACCCTCAACCTAATCCTCAACACTAACCCTAACCGTAACCCTTACACTTACCCTAACCCTAAACATCACCAAAATCCTCAATAACCCTAAACCTAGTCCTAACCCTAACCCTTACCCTCACCCTAATCCTTACACTAACCCTAACCCTAAACATCACCAAAATCCTCAATAACCCTAAACCTAGTCCTAACCCTAACCCTTACCTTCACCCTAACCCTCACACTCACCCAACCCTAACCTTCACCCTAACACTAAGGCTAACCCTAACACAAACCCTCACACTAACCCTAACCCTCAGCCTAAACCTAACCCTCAACCTAAACCTAACCCTAACCCAAATCCTCACCCTCAACTTATCCCTCACACTAACCCTTTTTCTATCCCTAACCCTAACCCAACCCTAACCCTAACCCTCACCCTTTCCGTAACTCTCACCCTCACCAAAAACCTGACCCTTACCCTTACCTTAACCTCACCCTAACCCTCACACTTACCCAAAACCTCAACCTAACCTAATAAAAACACTCACACTAAACCTCACCCTAACCCTAATGCTAACCCTAACACTCACCCTCACCCTAACCCTCACCCTAAACCTGAAACTCACTCTAACCCTAATGCCAAACCCACAACCTCACCCTAAACCTCACCCTAACCCTAACCCTCACCCTAATCCTTACCCTCACCCTAACCCTCACCCTAAACCTAACCCTAAGCTAACCATAAACCTCACCCTAACCCTCACCCTTATCCTATCCCTAATCCGCACCCTAACTCTCAGCCTAAACCTCACCCTAACCCTAACCTTAACCTTCACACTAACCCTAACCCTCACCCTAAACTTAACCCTACCCCTCACCCTAACCATATCCCTCATGCTCACCCTAAACCTAACCCTAACCCTATCCCACACCCTCACCCTCACCCTCATCCTCACCCTCACCCTAAACCTAATCCTAACAATAAACCTAATCGTAAACCTAACCCTCACCTTAACCCTAAACCTCAAGCTAACCCTCATCCTCACCCTCACCCTCACCTTAATCTTAAGCCTAACCCTAACCCTCACCCTCACCCTCAACTTAACACTAAAGCTAACCCTAACCCTCACCCTAACAGTAACCCTAACCCTCACTCTCACCCTAACCGTCACCCTAACATTATCCTCACCCTATCCATAACCCTCACATTAACCCTAATTCTCACCCTAACCTTAATAGTACCCCTCACCCAAACCCTCATCCTAACTCTAACCCTAACCCTAAACCTAACCCTCATCTAACCCTAAATCTCAACCTTACCCTAACACTCACCATCACCTGAGCCCTCACCCTAAACCTAACACTCACCCACACCCTAACCCTAAAGCTCACCCTCACCCTCACCCTCACCTAATCCTCACCCTAACCCTAACCATTATCTACAAAGACCCTCACCCTCACCTTCACCCTAACCCTCACCCTCACCCTAGCACTCACCCTAAACGTAACCCTACCAGTAAACCTCACCCACACTCTCACCTTCATGCTCAGCCTTACCCTTAACCCTACCCCTAATCCTAACCCTAACCATCAACCCATCATAACCCTCACCATAACCCTTACCCCCACCCTCACCCTATGTCTAACTGTTACGCTCTCACTAAACCTAAACCTCACCCTAAACCTAACCCTACCCCTCACCTCAAACCTCAACCTAAACCATATCCTCACCCTCACCCTGACCCTAACCCTAACGCTAACCCTCACAATAAAACTAACCTCATTCTAAACCTAAACTTTCCCCTCACCCTAACCCTCATCCTAACCCTAAACCAAACCCAAAACCTCTCCCTAACCCTAATCCTAACCCTAACTCTCAACTATACCCTCACCCTCAGCCTAACCCTAACCCTCACACTAACCCTAACCGTCAAGCCAACCGTCAACCTAATCCTCACACTAACCCTAACCCTAACCCTCACACTAACCTTACGCTAACCCTCACACTAACCATAATGCTAACCCTAACTCTCACCCTGACCCTAAACCTCACCATAACCTGAAACCTCACCCTAAACCTATCCCTATCCCTAACCCTCAACCTAACCTTTACCCTCAACCTAACACTAACACTAAGCCTCAAACTAACAATAAACCTCACCCTAACTCTAACCTCACCCTAACCCTAACCCTCACCCTAACACTAACCCTAACCCTCACCCTCAACCTAACCTTTAACCTTACCCTCACGCTAATCCTCACAACAACCCTAACCCTAAGACTAACCTTTACCCTCTCCCTCACGCTCACCCTCAGCCTAAATTTAAACCTAACCCTACTCTTAACCCTAACCCTCACCTTCACCCTCACACTAACCCTAAGCCTAAAGCTAACTCTAAGCCTAACCCTCACAATCACCCTCACCCTCACCCTAAGTCTCACTGTCACCCTCACGCTCACCCACACCCTAAACCAAAGCCTAACCCTCACCCTAAACCTATCTCTCACCCTAATCATAAACCTCACAATGACCCTAACCCTCATCTCACCCTAACCATAAACCTAACCCTAACACTCACCCTAAACCTCACCCTAACCCTAATGCTAACTTTAAACCTCACACTCACCCTAAACCTCAAGTTAACCCTTACGCTCACCGTAAATCTAACCCTGACCCTACCCTCACCCTAACCCTAACCCTAACCCTAATCCTAAACCTCATCCTAAACCTCACCCTAAACCTAAACCTATCCCTAACCCTAACGCTAACCCTAACCCTCACCCTAACCTAATAATAACCCTAACCCTCACCCTAACCCTCACCCTTAACCTTAAACTAACCCTCATACAAACCATCACCCTAACTCTAACCCTCACCTTAACCTACCCCTAAACCTCACCCTAATACTCACCTTCACCCTATCCCTATTCCTCAGCCTAACCCTCAGACTCACACTCACCCCCACCCTATTCCTAACCCTAAACCTCACCCTCACCCACACCCTAAACCTCACACTCACCCTCACACGAACCCTAACCCTAACCCACACCCTAACCCTAACGCTAAACCTAACCCTCACCCAAACCCTAAACCTAACCCTCACCCTCACACTCACCCTAACCCTAAACCTAAACCTAACCCTCACGCTAACTCTAACCCTAACCCTAATGGTAACCATAACCCTCACTCTCACCCTAACACTCACCTTAACACTTTCCCTCTCCCTAACCCTCATCTTAACCCTCACCCTAACCCTAACCCTAACCATCACCCTAACCATAATCCTCAACCCCACCCTCACCCTAAGCCTAACCCTAAGACTAAGACTAACCCTAACCCTACCCCTCAGCCTAATGCTCACCCTAACCCTAATCCTAACTCTAATACTCACCCTATCCCTAACCCTAACCGTAACCCTCACACTCACCCTAGACCTGACCCTAACCCCAAACCTAACCCTCACCATAACCCTAACACTAATGCTAACCATAAACCTCACCATCAATCTAACCCTCACCCTAAGACTTACCATCCGCCTAACCCTAACACTCACCCTCACCTTAACCCTCACACTAATCCTTACCCTCAACCTAACCCTAAACCTAACCCTCACACTAACCCTAACCCTCACCTAACCCTACACTTACCCCTCAGCCTAACCTTCTCCCACACCCTAAACCTAACCCTCACCCTAACCCTAACCCTAAAACTCACACTCACCCTCACACTCACCATCACCCTCAGCATAACACTAACCATAACCCTAATCCTAACCCTAAACCTCACCCTCAACCTAAAAGAAACCCTAATTCTTACCTTCACACTAATCCTAACCCTAACCCTAACCCTAACACTCACACTAAACCTAACCCTCACCCTAATCATAACCCTACCCCTTACCCTAACCCTCACCCTAAACCTAACCCTATCCCTAACCCTAACCTTCACCCTAACCCTCACCCTCACGCTAACCCTAACCCTAACACTCAACCATACCCTAAAGCTCACCCTAAGCCTTAACCTCATCCTCATCCTAAACCTCACACAAAACCAAACCCTCACCCTTACTCTAACCCTAACAGTTACCCTCACCCTTACCCTCACACGAACACTAACCCTAACCCTCACCCTAACCCTAAAACTCACCCTAACCCTAACCCTAACCCTCACCCTCAAGATCACCTTAAACCTAACCCTAACCCTCACCCTAAACTTCACTCTAACCCTAATGCTAAATCTAACACTCACCCTAACACTCACACTATCACTTACCAACACGATAAACCTAAACCTAATCCTAACCCTCACCCTCACCGTAACCCTCAAACTAACCCTAACCCTAACCCGAAACCCTCACCCTAACCCTCAACCTAACTCTAACACTAATCCTAACCCTAACCCTAACCCTAACGCAAACCCTTACAATAACCCTAACCCTAACCCTCACCTAACCCTCAGCCTACCCCTAAATCTAACACTGACCCTCACCCTAACCCTAACCTTCACCCAAACCTAACCCTCACCCTAAGCCTTACGCTCACCCTAACACTAAGCCTAACCCTAACAACAACCCTCCCAATAACCCTACCCTCAGCCTAAGCCTAAGCCTCACCCTAAACCTAACCCTACCCCTAAACCTCACCCTCACCTTAGCCCTCACACTAACCCTATTGCTAACACTAACCCTCACCCTAACACTAACCCTCACCCTAAACTTCCTCCTAACACTAACCCTAACCCTAACACTAAGCCTCAACCTAACCATAACCCTAACACTAATCCTAAACTCCACCCTAACCCTAACCCTCACCCTAACCCTAACCCTAACCCTCAACCTCACCCTAACCCTCACCCTCACCTTAACCCTAACCAAAACCCTAACCCTCAACCTAACCCTAACCCTAACCCTCACCCTAACCCTCACACTAACCCTATCCCTCACCCTAATCCTAACCCTACCCCTCACCTTAAACTTCCTCCTAACACTAACCCTTACCCTAACCCTAAACCTCACCCTAACCGTAACCATATCCCTCACCTTCACCCTCACCCTAAACTGAACTGTAACCCTAACAATAACCCTAACCCTAACCCTAATCTTAACCCTCACCCTCACCCTAACACTAACCCTAACCCAAATCCTCACCCTCACCCTAAGTCTCAGCCTCACCCTCAATCTCACCTTCACCTTAACCCTCACCCTCACCCTAGCCCTCACACTAACCCTAACCCTAACCCTAAACCTCACCCGAATAATCACCCTAACCCTCAGTCTAAACCTAATCCTATCTCTAATCATAATCCTCACCCTCACCCTCACCCTAACCCTCACCCTAACCCTTACCCTCACCCTCACCCTAACCTTAGCCGTAAACCTCAAATTAAAGCTAACCCTCACCCTAACCCCCACCCTAAACATAACCCTAACCCTCAAAATAACCCTAAAGTTCACCCTCAACCTAGCCCTCACCATAACCCCAAGCCTCACCCTAAAACTCACCCTCACACCAGCCTCAAACTAAACCTAACCCTAACCCTCACCCTAACCCTAACCCTCACCCTAACCCTAACCCTCAGCCTAGCCTTCACCCTAAACCTAAATAACCCTCACCCTCATCCTCATCCTCACCCTCAGCATAACACTAATCCTATCCATATTCCTAAATCTAAACCTCACCCTCACCCTAACCACCAAGATAATTCTTACCCACACACTAATCCTAACCCTAACCCTAACCCTATCACACTAAACCTAACCCTCACCCTAACTGTAACCCTACCCGTTACCCTAACTGTCACCTTAACCCTAACCCTAAACCTCACCCTAAACCTCACCCTAAACCTCACAGTCACCCTAAACCTGACCCTAATCCTAATGCTAACCCTAACCATAACCCTCACCCTCACCCTAAACCTCACCCTACACCTCACACTAATCCTAACCCTAACCCTCAGCCTAACCCACACCCTAACAATAACCCTAACCCTCACCATATACCTCACACTAACCCTAATACTAACCTCCACCCTCACCCTAACGTTCACCCTAACCCTAACCCTAAACCTAACCCTCACGCTCACCCTCACCCTCTCCGTAAACCTAAGCCTAACCCAAACCCTCACCCTAACCCGAACCCTAACTCTAATACTAACCTCCACCCCAACCCGAAAGTTCACCCTAACCCTAACCCTAACCCTAAGCCTCACGCTCACACTCACCCTCTCCTTAACCCTAAGCCTAACCCTAACCGTCACCCTAACCCTCCCCTTAACATTAAACCTAAACCTCACCCTCACTCTAATAGTAACCCTAAACCTCACCCTCACCCTAACTCTCAACCTTACTTTATCCTCACCCTAACCCTAACCCTCACATTAACCCTAATACTCACCCTAACCATAACCCTACCCCTAACCCTAACCCTCACCCTAACTTTTAGCCTAACCCTAACACTCTCCTAACCCTAACCCTAACCCTAACCCTAACCCTCACCTAACCCGGTTATGGTTAATAACCCTCAACCTCATCCTAACCCTCACCATCACCTTAACCTGCACCCTCACCCTAACCCTCACCTAATCCTCACCCTAACCCTAACATTACCTAACCAAGACCCTCACCCTCCCACTCACCTTCAGCCTAACCCTCACTCTCACCCTAGCCCTCACCCTAACAGTAACCTTAACCAAAAAATTCACCCGCACCCTCAGCCTAACCCTAACACTATCCCTATTCCTATCCCTAACCCTCGCCCTCACCCTAACCCTCACCATAACCCCTAACCTCACCCTCACCCTAACCCTAACAGTAACCCTCACACTAAACCTAACCTCACCCTAATCCTAACCATACCCCTCATCATAACTCTTACACTAAACCTAACTCAAACCCTCACCCTAACCCTAACCCTCACACTCACCCAGGCCCTCGCTCTAACCCTTTCCCTCACCCTAAACCTCACCCTCATACCACCCTCAAATTAACCCTAACCCTAAACCTCACCCTAACCCTAAATCTCACCCTAACCCTAATCCTCACCCTAACCCTCAACCTAACCCTAACCCTAAAACTCACACTCACCCTCACCCTCACCATCACCCTCAGCGTAACACTAACCATAACCCTAACCTAACCCTAAACCTCACCCTCACCCTAAACGTCACCCTAATTCTTACCTTCACACTAATCCTAACCCTAACCATAACCCTAATACTTACACTAAACCTAACCCTCACCCTAACCATAACCATACCCATTACCCTAACCCTCACCCTAACCGTAACCCTATCCCTATCCCTACCCCTAACCTTATCCTTAACCCTCACCCTAACACTAACCCTAACCCTCACCCTTACCCTAAACCTCAAAATAAGCCTTAACCTCATCCTCACCCTAAACCTCATACTAAACCTAACCCTCAGCCTAACTCTAACCCTAACCGTCACCCTCACCCTTACCCTTACCCTCATGCTAACACTAACCCTAACCCTCACCCTAACCTAAAACCAACCCTAACCCTAACCCTAACCCTCACCCTCAAGCTCACCTTAACCCTAACCATATCCCTCACCCTAAACTTCACTCTAACCCTAATGCTAACTCTAACACTCACCCTAACCCTCACACTATCACTTACCCACACGATAAACCTAAAACTAACCCTAACCGTCACCCTCACCTTAACCTTCAACCTAACCCTAACCATAACCCTAACCCGAAAGCCTCACCCTAACCCTAACCATAACTCTTACACTAATCCTAAACCTAACCCTCACCCTAAAGCTAACCCTTACCCTAACCCTAACCCTAACTCTCACCTAACCCTCAGCCTAACCATAACCCTAACCCTGACCCTCACCCTAACCCTAACCCTCACCTAAAACCTAAACCTCACTCTAACCCTTATCCTCAACCTAACACTAAGCCTAACCCTAACACCAACCCTCCCACTAACCCTAACCCTCAGCCTAAGCCTAAACCTCACCCTAAACCTAACCCTAACCCTAACCCTCACCCTCACCTTAGCCCTCACACTAATCCTATTGCTAAACCTAACCCTCACCCTAACACTAACCTTAACCCTAAACCTCACCCTAAGCTGAACCCTCACCTTAACCCTAACCAAAACCCTAAACCTCACCCTATCCCTAACCCTACCCCTCACCCTAAACTTCCTCCTAACACTAACCTAACCCTAGCCCTAAACCTCACCCTAACCGTAACCATATCCCTCACCTTCACCCTCACCCTAAACTGAACTGTAACCCTCACTCTAACCCTAACAATAACTCTAACCCTAACCCTAATCTTAACCCTCACCCTCACCCTAACACTAACCCTTACCCAAACCCTCACCCTCACCCTAACCCTCAGCCTCACCTTCAACCTCACCTTCAACCTAAACCTCACCCTCACACTAGCGCTCATCCTAACCCTAACCCTAACACTAAACCTCACCTGCACCCTCACCCTCACCCTCAGCCTAAACCTAACCCTATCTCTAATCATAACCCTAACCCTCACCCTCACCCTAACCCTCACCATAACACTTACCCTAACACTCACCCTAACCTTAACCGTAAACCTTACACTAAAGTTAACCCTCACCCTAACCCTCACCCTAAACATAACCCTAACCCTCATCATAACCCTAAAGTTCACCCTCAACCTAGCCCTCACCCTAACCACAAGCCTCACCCTAAACCTCACCCTCACACCAGCCCCAAACTAAACCTAACCCTAACCCTCACCCTAACCCTAACTCTAAACCTAACTCTCACCCTCACCCTCATCCTCACCCTCAGCGTAACTCTAATCCTATCCATATTCCTAAACCTAAACCTCACCCTCACCCTAAACATCACCCTAATTCTTACCCTCACACTAATCCTAACCCTAACCCTAACTATAACTCTCACACTAAACCTAACCCTCACCCTAACTGTAACCCTACCCCTTACCCTAACCCTCACCTTAACCCTAAAGCTAATCCTCACCCTAAACCTCACAGTCACCCTAAACCTGACCCTAAACCTAATCCTAACGCTAACCCTCACCCTAAACCTAACCCTCACTCTGACCCTAACCCTCACCCTAAACCTCATCCTAATCCTAACACTATCCCTCAGCCTATCCCACACCCTAACACTAACCCTAAACCTAACCCTCACCCTAAACCTCACCCTTACCCTAATCCTAACCCTCACCCTAAACCTAACCCTAACACTCACCCAAAAACTCAACCTCACCCTCACTCTAACCCTAACCCTCACCCTAACCCTCACCATCACCATAACCTTCACTCTTACCGTAACCCTCAATCTCACCCTAACACTCACCCTTACCCTTATTCTTCCTCTCACCCTAACCCTCACCCTAACCCTAACCCTCAACCTAACCTAACCTGAACCCTCACCCTAGCCCTCAACCTAAAGCTAATGCTAACCCTAACACTCACCCTAACCTTAACCCTTAACCTCACCCTAAACCTAACCCTAAAACTAACCCTCACTCTCACCCTAAACCTCACCCTAAGCCTAACCCTCACCCAAACACTTACCCTCACCCTAACAGTAACCCTGACACTAAACCTCACCTCACCCGCAACCTCACCGTAACCGTAACCCTAAACCTAACTGTTGTGACCGCCTTCTCGACCAGCGAGGAAGAACGACCACCACACCAGGAGTCTTCTCAGATCACACTTTATTGGAGAGCCTTTTAGTTGTAGGAGAGCTTGGGCGCGAGAGAGCGAGCACAGAAAAAATGGCCGCTTATATAGGGAATAGGGACACGTGTCGTCCTATCATTGGTCGTCTGCCTTTCACCGTCACCAAGTGCCACAGGATTGGCTGGGGACTCTACGTGGCTCGCGCATGCGCAAAGCCCAGGACCCACCGTCCCGCCAAGCACTGCCTAATATGGAGTTGTTTACCTCAACGCTGGAAGGGAGTGGGCGGAGCCTAATTGCGTTCGCCCCGGCTCCCCACAGTTCCCCCTTTTTGTTTTTTGGCGACAGGTAAGAGTAGAGGTTGGGCCTCTGTCTTAAACATTAATTAGAGGACCTTGCACTGGCCTTCGCCTGAGGGGCGCCTTCCCCAGTGATGACCAGGCCCGTCCGATGCCTTTTTTGCAGAGGTGGGATCTTGGGCATCAACCCACTTGCAACCCAACATGCTCTTCTTGAGGCGATGGTCCTCCTCAAGTGCAGTGCACTTGCCTCGCACCCTGTCCCAAATTACAAGTTGCATACCTGTCCCGGTGCACTGGGATCCCCTGATCCCTTGGGGTGCTAAGGCTATGCAAAATGGTAAGGCTTAATTGCCTCTCAGGGCCGACAGCCAGATCTGGGGTGAGGATCCACTCTCCAAAGCGGCTAATGCTTGCGAGATAACAACTTTGTCCCTTCTGGTTTGGGCTCGAAGGCGACAGACCAACCATAGGCAGACCACGCATCCCCCCAAGCAGCAGGCCAAAAATAATCCAACTCCCACCCACTCCTTAAACCAGGAAACAGCAGAGGAGATCCAAGATTGAAGTCCCTCCACGAATTTAGGGTCCACGCGTGTAGAGTTTACGGTCACAATGGCAATCCTCAGCTGGTCAAGCATATCATCAAACTCGCCAGACCAGTTACCTAGAAGATAACTTGACAACTGCTTAGACAAGTTTGCAGCCTGCGTAGCGTTGTTATACTGTACGCTTGTTACACATAACCCCTCATACTTCCACTGACATCCCAGCTGGGCAATCTGCCACAACGTATCTACCTGTTCTTGGACTAAATCAATCCTCTGATTAACCACCATCAGCCCTCCCCTCAATTGTGAATTAATCCCTTGTTGTACATCCAAAGCATGTGCTGTATTGGCAGAAAGGTCATTTAGCGTTTGTGCCGTTTGTATTGATTGCCCCATGGCAACAGCTGCCGTTGCAGCTCCCACAGCAGCTAACGAAATAGCTGTCACCACGGCAGCAGTAATGCCAAAATCTCTTTTTTGGTGTAAAAGGGTCAAGGCACTGGAAGCTTTAACAGGTACTGGTACCCAGCGAGGAATGCGAGCAATAAGCGCATACTCATATTTAGAAGCATTCCAGCATGAAGTATAAAAACAAGAATCATTAGTACAGGTCTGCAGACCTTTGTCACTGACTATAAAAACAAAAGGGGGATAAGCACAGACTGGGGTAGCCTTATAGCTAATATTATAATATGGTTGAACTCCATCCCCCCCACAACCCACGGTGGATGACCAAGCGACAACGCTATCGGTCCTGGTAGGGCTCTCGATCTCTGGATCCCAAAAGGCCCAAGGTTTGGAAGTGCTCCACCCAAACCAACTCACTCCAATCTTTCCCCCTCCTATCATTGCCATAGGCTCTAAATTTATACAACTGCCTTTTACGCCACACAGCAACCAAATATCAAATGGATTGGAAACATAGGCCTGTGAAGGGTTTTGGTCAGTATAATTCTTTCCCTTATAGGTTTGATTAAAACTTGTGCTAATGCCGGGGGAGAAATAAAAGGTTTGGTCTTGCGTAACCCAGGCCCCCGTACGGGATTGACAGCCCGTCCAGGGCCAAGTGTCTCCAGAGTGCCGACCCATGCAAAAGGGGGCCCACTTTGAAAAGCTAGGCAAACCCTTTTCCTGACGCTTTGCCGGCCACCAGCCGGAAAGCCAAGTGGCATTGGACTGTTTACAGGGGCCGCCGCCGTGGGGAACATCAAACCAGCCTGCAGTCTGAGATAAAAGCAAAATGCATGGGGAAAAGGAGGGAGCCGACTTGTCTTTCACTAACTGAAAACAAAGGCTCCCCCCCCAAGTGGAAGGATCTATTTTCCCCAATGGGGGCTTCCTCTGGGTCCAACAAAAGATACGGAAGGTCCATGGTCCTATTGGTGCCGAAGAGGCGGGGAAAAAGTCTCGCATCATGTCGAACCGGCAGCGGCCTCGGGAACGCCGACAGAATTCCCCATCTGTGTTCCTCCCTGCTGAGATGAGTCTTGATCATCAATTGTATCACCAACAGCAGGAGCCTGGTCATTTTGTTCGATTTTTTCTTGACCTTGTAGGACCGGCCGCGTCAGCCGACTCGGGACCCAGTGAGGTACTTCTTGATCCTGTGAAAAAACACAAACAACTCCCCTGGATCTCGTTATTACCGGATCCGGTCCATACCATTTGTTATTAATAACATCCTTCCACATGACCATATCTTTAGTATCCATGGAGTCTCTTGTCATATGCCGATCTGCGGCAGACTGATCGTTGTCATTTAAAATCAGAAAATTGAGGGTAAAGAGTGCAAGAGAAAGTCTTTCCCTGGGGGACGCAGACTCAGCAACTCCCCCTTTTTGTTTTTGAAGCACTTCTTTTATGCTTCGATTAGCTCTTTCCACTATACCTTGTCCTTGAGGATTGTAGGGCAATCCGGTGGTGTGGGCAACCTGCATTTGTGCGCAAAAGGCGCGAAAACCATGGGAAGTATAAGCAGGGCCATTATCCGTCTTGAGTCTAAGGGGCTTTCCCCAAGTTGCCCAAGCTTCCAAGCAGTGTATTCTGACGTGGGACACCTTTTCTCCTGCCAGAGGTGTGGCATGAATGACACTAGAAAAGGTGTCCACAGACACATGTAAATATTTCAATTTACCAAATTCCGTCAGATGAGTAACATCCATTTGCCATAGGGCGTTTGGTCTCAACCCCCTGGGGTTTACCCCCACATGGGGAGGATGAAGAAAGGTAACACAAGATTTACAGGCCTTAACAATATCTCTTGCCACATGCCTGGACAAATTATATCTTTTCCTAAGGGTATTAGCAGGTACATGATACAATCTATGAAAGTCTTTTGCCAATTCTACAGGATCAGCAGCAACCAGAGCCACAGCCCGAGTTGCCTGGTCCACCAAATCATTACACTTTGTCATCGGGCCCGGCAACATAGAGTGGGCACGAATATGTCCAATATAAAAAGGGTATTTTCTGTTTAAAATAAGGGATTGAATCTGTAACAAAACATTAGAAATTGTACTGGCCTGCTTAACTGAAGCAGCAACTTCAAGAAAGGCAACGGCATTTACAACATATAATGAATCAGAAAACAAATTAAAAGGTTGATCAAATCTTTTAAAAACTTCAAGCACAATTAAACATTCAACAGCCTGTGGGACATTCGGCCGAAAATTAAAAACTACCGGCTGTTTGTGTCCTTGAACAAAAAAGGCACCTTGTCCGGATTTTGATCCATCCGTAAAGGTGGTCAGAGCATCAACCAAGGGCTCCTTTGAAGTGACAACAGGAAAATACACTAAATTTTTGTTAACTATGGCAAGCAGAGGATGCTTAGGATAATGATTATCAATTACATTTGGAAATGAGCAAACAAGAATTGCCCACATATCTGTTGTGGCTGCTAAAATTTCAACTTGCTCACGGATGTAGGGAATAATTAATTTATCTGGAATTTTTGCAAAGTGCATCAAACAATACTTCATACCCAAAATTGCCTGTTTTGCCACTAATTCAGGAAAATATTGAACAGTTTTTGCTCCCACAGAATTACCATGGAGCCACAATAAGGGGCCGTTTTGCCAAAGAACCCCCGTGGGATAATTTTTTGTTTTCAATATACATAAATCAATAGGTAAGTTTAAATCAACCCGTGAAAGTTGAGCCCTAGACAAAGCTGCCTCAACCTTTTGTAGGGAATTTAGTGCTAAAGGTGTCAGGGATCTAGAGGAGGTGACTTCAGGGTCGCCCTCCAAAATAGCAAACAAGGGTAACAGCTCTGACCGAGGGAGATTAAGAAACCCCCTTATCCAATTAATATCCCCTGCCAATTGTTGAAAATCATTAAGTGTTTTAAGGTGATCAGTCCGAATGGAAAGTTTTTGTGGTTTGATCTCAGTAGGAGAAACAATGGTTCCCAAAAATTGAACGACACTAGTCTGCTGAATCTTCTCAGGGGCAATAATTAATCCTTTATTAGCTAAGGTCTCCGTTACCTGCCCAAATGCCTCATGAAGAGTCTCTACCGAGGGAGCAGCCAACAAGATATCATCCATATAATGGACAATCCGCACCTTTGGAAATTTTTCCTTAACGGGGTTAATGCAGCCCCCACGAACAATTGACAAATTGTTGGGCTGTTAGCCATCCCTTGGGGGAGAACTTTCCACTGATAGCGAGCATCCGGGGTTTCATGATTAACAGAGGGCAAAGTGAAGGCAAAGCGCTCCCTATCCTTCTCATAAAGAGGTATGGAAAAAAAGCAATCCTTAATGTCTAAAGCCAAGATAGGCCACTCTCTAGGTAATGCCGAGAGCAGTGGAAGTCCCCTTTGGATGGGTCCCATAATTTGCATCTGGACATTTACTGCTCTAAGGTCATGCAATAATCTCCATTTTCCGGAGGCCTTTTTGATCACAAAGATTGGGGTATTCCAAGATGACACTGAAGGCTCAACATGCCCCAACTGTAGCTGTTCCCGGACAAGAGTTTGTGCTGCTTCCAACTTTTCTCGAGAGAGGGGCCACTGAGGAACCCACACTGCCTTTTGCGTTAACCAAGGTATGGGCACCGCACCTGTGCTGGAAGCTTTATTTTCAGAGGCCCCTAAGAAAAACCCAAACCCTTTCGATCCTGTTTGGGGAGCGGTTCCATCGGCTCCTTGCATCCTTGGAGATGCCGACCGAGCCCTAGGGCGGGCACAAATCCTTGTTGTTTCATCATGTTTTGGCTGGCCTCAGAATAATCATTTGTTAAGGTCAACTTTAGCTGCTGCTGCACATCTCTCCCCCAAAGATTGACAGGAACGTCTACCACAAATGGCTGCATTTTTCCAACCTGGCCTTCGTCTGTTCTCCAAGTCAATTCCTTTGCACTTAACTGTGGGGCATCGGCATAGCCCAGCCCTTGTAAGGTCTGGGAGGATTTCTGAGTTGGCCATTGCTTTGGCCACTCTCCTCTTTGGATGATGCTTCGATCTGCCCCTGTATCCACCAGTCCCTCAAATCTTCTCCCTTCCACCTGGAGAGTTAGCATGGGTCTCTGGTCTAAGGTTATAGATAGGCATGTTAGGTCAACTCCAGTGGAGCCTAGCCCCTTATCTCCCCTCTCTATCTCCTTTGCAGGGAAGTTGTCATGAAGGGAAGGCAAAAGCAGAAGCTGTGCAATTCTGTCCCCGGGGGAAATAGACACCACCCCATGGGGGACATGGCAGAGGACCTTAATAGTCCCCGTATAGTCCGGGTCAATAACTCCCGGAAAAATGATCAAACCTTTCATTGTAGAGGAGGAACGTCCTAAGACTATTCCCACAGTGCCTTTATCTAAGGGTCCTGTCATGTCTGTCTCCACGACCTGGACTCCCATTTGTTGTGTTAATACCAGTCGGGAGGTGGCACAGAGGTCCAACCCTGCTGAGCCTGTGGTTGCCCTCCTTGTGGGTTGGGAGTCAGATCCTGAGCTGCCCCATAAATTTTTGGGCCCTGGGGACGGGGGCCCCCCATCCCGTTTTTTTGATCCTGATCCAGGTTAACATCTTTGTTGGCCTGGGGAATAAGGTGGCCATTAATGTCTCTGACTGATCTGCACTCATTAGCCCAATGCTTCCCTTTTTTACATCGAGGGCACACCCCAGGGGTCCTAGCGGGTCGGGACACTTCCTGGGGAAGTTTTTCCTTCTGAGGGCATTGTCGCTTAAAGTGGCCTAACTGGCCACAGCGAAAGCATCCCTTTTTGCTGTTATCCCGGGCCGCTTTAGCGGCCGACAAGTCCGCAGCAGCCAGCCCCGCATTGGTTAGGGGACCGCCAACCTCCCTGCATGCTTTTAACCATGCCTCCAAGCTCTGAGTTCTTACTGGGGTAATAGCCCGCTGGCACTCTTTAGTACTCTGCTCAAAAATGATCTGTTGTACAAACGGCATGGCAGTCTCTAGGTTTCCCAAGATGCGCTCTGCCGTCTCCAACATGCGAGCAACAAAATCAGAAAATGGCTCACTAGGGCCTTGGGTAATTTTTGTTAAGCGACCCGCCGTTTCCCCTTTCTTGGGGAGGGCTCTCCATGATTGGTAAAAAAGGGCATTTACCTCAATAGGGTACCGCGTCTGGTTTTCAGTATAGGGCCCTAGCCCCAAAAGCATGTCCACGTTCCATTCGGGGTGCCCATCTCGAATGTTTTGTCTATACTGGGCCTGGGCTTTATCCTGGGCAATGGATCGGAAATCTAGGTATTGCCCGTGATTAAGGCAAGTCCGGGCTACCTCAAACCAATCAGTGGGTGTCATAGCGTGTACGGTCAATCTCAAGAGCAGGGCTGTAGTATAATTAGCTGTTACCCCGTAGGATCGGACTGCTTCAACTAAATCTTTAAGTTGAGTATAAGACACGGGTTCAAAAGTTCTCTCATTGGTGGTAGGATTTTCAAAGACCGGAAATGAGGCCGCTAACCGCGACCAAGTATTGCCTTTTATAAAATGGCTCCTCCCCGTTTCTGGGTATGGGGGGGGAGCAGATGGGCAGAGGCCAGTCTGGCCGCTTCCCTTTTGTCGTGGCCTTGGGTCTGTTGTCAGAGCACGCCACCCCCCATATCTGCCTGCCTCATACTCGGCTGCTACCTTTTCTAGATCTTCAGCATTGCCCGGATCGAGCTGACTTTCCTCTCCCTCTGAGTGACTTTCAACGTCACTTTGTGGGTCCCGCCCTTCCACATGTAGGGCGGAGAACCGATTAGAAAATTCCTTCAGTGAAGGGTATAAAGAGTTTTTTATTGGAGTCTCCCTTTCAGATGTTTTGTCAAGGCTCTTTTCCTTTTGAGCTTGTGAGGGCTGCAGTCCCTCCTGTTTTGACTCTCTAGAGTCCTTCTGTCCTTTTTTCTTTTTTCTTTTTTGCCTTTTTTCTTCCTCCCTTTCCGATGCTGACTCTGAAAGACTATCCTGGTGTTGCATCAAAACCCTACGCCCCTCCCGTATTAGATCAGAACCACCCTCCTCAAGGCAAGCGCGAATCATTCGCCACAGGGGGAGAGTCGCACCTGTCACTTGACCCTCTTCCTGGTCCCTAGCCAGGTCCTTACCCAGCTTATCCCAGCACGGGAGCGTAAGGTCTCCCGAAACTGCGAACCATGGGGCCTGTCTGTCAAAATCACTCAGCACCTTCTGGACCGTGGCTTTGGAAACTTTAAGCCCCCGCTGCCTTAACAAGGCCTGAAGAGGTGCATAAAAGTCCGTTAAGCCGCAGGGCTTGTCTTGTCCGTTTCCCATGTCGCACCCTTATGTACGAGTGACTTATCTCTCGGGGCGAAGACCACGTGATCTACCGCGGCTTTACTTTCGCTTTACAATTGTTTGCTATTAACAGCGGCACGCCTTCCCAGGTTCGCTACAATGTAGGCAAACACAGAGAACCACTAAAAAAACAAACCACAAGGGAAGAAGCAACGCAAGCAACCAGTAATCTACCGTGAACAGCATACCGGGGGATACTTACCGACGTCTCCTCTCCGTGTGTTGAGTTCTGGCTCCTGTTCAGCCTCTCGCACGGGTCCCGGGTCTCGGCACCACTTGTTGAGACCGCCTTCTCTACCAGCGAGGAAGAACGACCACCACACCAGGAGTCTTCTCAGATCACACTTTATTGGAGAGCCTTTTAGTTGTAGGAGAGCTTGGGCACGAGAGAGCGAGCACAGAAAAAATGGCCGCTTATATAGGGAATAGGGACACGTGTCGTCCTATCATTGGTCGTCTGCCTTTCACCGTCACCAAGTGCCACGGGATTGGCTGGGGACTCTACGTGGCTCGCGCATGCGCAAAGCCCAGGACCCACCGTCCCGCCAAGCACTGCCTAATATGGAGTTGTTTACCTCAACGCTGGAAGGGATTGGGCGGAGCCTAATTGCATTCGCCCCGGCTCCCCACACCTAACCCTAACAATAACACTAACCCTCACCCTAACCCTAACCTCACACTCACCCTAACCCTCACCCTAAAACCTATCTTCACCCTAACCCTCACCCTAACTCTAAACCTAACCCTAAACCTCACCCTAACCCAAACACTAACCATAACCCTTAAACTAACCCTGAACTTCACCCTAACCCTAACCCTGCCTCTCATCCTAACCACCATCCTAACCCTATCTCTAAACCCTCACCCTGACCCTAAACCTAATCCTAAACCTCACCTGCACTCTAATAGTCACGCTCACCGTCACCCTCACCCTAACCCTCAATCTCACCCTAAACATCAACCTATACCTAACCCTCACCCTAACCCTAAGCCTAACACTCATCCTAATCCTAACCCTCACCCACATCTAATCCTCAGCCTATCCCTAACCCTAACCCTAACGCTCACACTCACCCTAACCCTAACCCTCAAACTCACCTTCACCCTCAGCTTAAACCTAAGCCTAACAATAACCCTAACCATAACCCTCACAATCACCCTCATCCTAAGCCGAAGCCTAACCCTAAACCTAACACTCAAACTCACCCTCACCCTAACCGTAACCCAAACCCTCAACCAAACCCTCACCCTCAACCTAAACATCACCCTAAACCTAACCCTCAAACTAACCTTTAGCTTAACCCTCAATCTAACCTTAACCCTCACACTCAACCTCACCCTCAGGCTCACCCTAACCCTAATCCTAACCCTAACCCTAACCCTCACCCTCACCCTCAACCTAAACCTATTTCTAACCCTCACCCTCACCCTATCACTAACCCTAACCCTAACCCTCACATAACCCTAACCCTAACCTTCAACGTCACCCTAACCCTCACCATTACCCGAACCCTCACCCTAACCCTAACCCTCACCCACACCCTAACGCTCAAGCTCACCCTCACCCTAAACCTCAACTAATCGTCACACTAACCCTCACCCTAATCCTAACCCTAAACCTCACCCTAACCCTAAGCATAACCATAAACCTAACCCTCACCCTAACACTCACCCTAAACCTAACCCTCTCCCTAACCCTAAAACTCACCCTAATCCTCACCCTAACCCTCACTCTCACACTCACCCTCACCCTAACCCTCACCATAACCCTCACCCTAACCCTAATGCTAACTCTAACACTCACCCTAACCCTCATGCTATCACTTACCCATACCCCAAACCTAAGCCTAACCTTAAACCTCACCCTCACACTAAACCTCACCCTAATCCTAAACCTAATCCTAACCGTCACCCTCACCCTATCCCTAACCCTAACCCTAACCCTCACATAACCCTAACCCTAACCTTCAACATCACCCTAACCCTCACCATTACCCGAACCCTCACCCTAACCCTAACACTCACCCACACCCTAACTCTCAAGCTCACCCTTACCCTAAACCTCAACTAATCGTCACCCTAACCCTAACCATTACCTAACCAAGACCCTCAGCCTAACCCTCAACTTCACCCTAACTCTCACCCTCACACTAGACCTCACCCTAACCATAAACATAACCCTAACCCTAAACCTTACTCTCACCCTCAGGCTCACCCTCAGCCTAAACCTAACCCTATCCTTAATCCTAACCCTAACCCTCACCCTCAATCTAAGCCTCACCATAACCTTTACCCCCACCCTCACCCTCAACCTAAACGTAACCCTCACACTAAACCTAACCCTCATCCTAAACTTAACCCTACCCCTCACCCTAAACATAACCCTAACCCTAAAGCTCACCCTCACGCTAGCCCTCACCCTAACCCTAATTCTAACCCTAACCCTTATCCTCACCCTAAACCTCACACTAGCCCTAACCCAAGTCCTCAGTCTAACCCTAACCCTAACCCTTACCCTAACCCTCAACTTCAGGCTAACCCTCACCGTTACTCTTACCATCACGCTCGTCCTAACCCTCACCCTAAACCTAACCTAATCCATCACTATAACCCTAACCCCCACCCTCACCATCACCCTCATCATAACCCTATGCCTAAGCCTAACCCTAACCCTTTCCCTCACCCTCACCCTAGCCCTCACCCTAACCCTAATCCTAACCCTAACCCTAACCCTAACTCTCACCCTAACCCTAAGCCTAATCCTCTCCCCAACCATCACCCTCAACCTTAACTTAAGCCTAAGCCTAATACTAATCCTAACCCTCACACTCACCCTCACCCTAAACCTAATCCTAACCCTAACCCTAAACCTCAACCTAACCCTCACCCTAAACCTAACGCTAACCCTAACACTAGCACTAACCCTAACAATCACCATATCCCTCAGCCTCAACCGAACTCTAACTCTAAACCTCACCCTCACCCTATCCCTAATCCTAACCTTATCCTTAAACCTCACACTAACCCTAACCCTAAATCTCACCCTCACCCAAACCGTAACTCTAACCCTAACCCTAACATTAACACTAATCCTAACCCTAAAACTAACCCTAAACCTAACGCTAAACTTCACCCTCAGCCTCACCCTAATTGCAAATGTAACCTAACCATAACACTTACAATGATCCTAACCCTAATCCTAACCATCACCCTCACCCTAACCCTAATCCTCACCCTAACCCAGACCCTAACCCTAACCCTGACCCTCACTGTAACCCTCACCATCATCTTAAGCCTCACCCTCACCCTAACCCTAACCCTCACCCTAACCCTTGACCTCACCCTAATCCTAACACTAAGCCTAAACAAAAACTCACCCTAACCCTCACCCTCAACCTAACTGTAACCCAAAACCTAACGATCAACCTAACCCTCACCCTAACCCTAACCCTAAACCTAACCCTAAACCTCACAGTAACCCTAACCCTCACCCTAAACCTAACCCTACCCCTCACCCTACCCCTCATTGTAACTCTAATCCCAACCCTAACACTCACCCTCACCGTCACCCTAACACTCACACTAACCCTAACCATCACCCAAACCCTAACCCTCACACTCTCCAGAACCCTCATCCTCACTCTAACACTCACCCTCACCCCAACCCTCACCCTTACCTAATCCTCACCCTAACCCTAACCCTCACACTAACCCTAAACTTAACTTTAACCCTACTCCTCACCCTACCCCTCTCCCTAACTCTAACCGTAACCCTAACACTAACCCTCACCCTAATCCTAACCCTTACCCTCACCCTCACCCTAAACCTTACCCTTAACTTAAATCTCACCCTAACTCTAACCCTCATTCTACACATCACCCTAACCATAACCCTCACTCTAATGCTAACCCTGTCACTCACACGAAACCTGACACTCACCCTAACCCTCAACCTAATCCTAACCTCCAACCTAAAATTAACCCTCACCCTAACCCTAACGCTAACCCTCACCCTATCCCTAACCCTCACCCTAACCTTTATCCTCACTCTAAACCTATCCCTCACAGTAACCCTAATCCACACCCTAACTCTAACTCTACCCCTCACCCTAACACTCACTCTAACGCTAACCCCAGCCCTCACTGTCACCCTAACACTCAGCCTAATCCTCAACCTTATCCTCACCCTAACCCTAACCCTAAGCCTAACCCTCACCCTAAACCTTAACCTCATCCTCATCCTAAACCTAAACCTCACCCTAACCCTAAACCTAACCCTAAACCTCACCCTAGCCCTCACCCTAACCCTAATTCTAACCCTAACCCTCACCCTAATCCTAAACCTAGCCCTAACCCTTACCCTATCTCTAACCCTCACCCTAACCCTAGCCCTCACCCTAACCCTAATAGTAACCCTCACCCTCACCCTAACCCTAACCCTCATCCTCACATTAACCCTAACCCTAAAAATCAGTCTAACCCTCACCCTAACCCTAACCCAAACACTTACCCTAACCCTCACCCTAACACTAAAACTCACGCTTATATTAAACCTCACCCTCAGCCTAACCCTCACCTTTACCCTTACCATAACCCTCACCCTAACACTCACCATATCCCTAACCCTCACCCTAGCCCTCACCCTAAACCTAACCCTAACCCTCACCCTCACCTTCACCCTCACCCTCAGCCTAACAATAACACTATCACTATTCCTAAAACTAAACCTCACCCTCACCCTAACCATCACCCTAATTCTTACCCTCACACTAATCCCAACCCTAACCTTAAATCTAACTCTCACACTAAACCTAACCCTCACCATAAACTTAACCCTACCCCTTATCCTAACACTCACCTTAACCCTAACGCTAAACCTCACCCCAACCCTCAGCCTAAACCTCCCCGTCACCCTAAAGCTGACTCTAACCCTAATAATAATCCTAAACCTCAACAGAACTCTAACCTTCACCCTCACCCTAACCCTCACCCTAATCCTAAGCCTAACCCTCAGCCTAAACCTCAGCCTAACCCTCACCCTAACCCTAAGGATAACCCTAATCCTAACACTCACCCTAACCCTCACCCTCACCCTAACACTAAACCTCACCCTAATCCTCACCCTAACCCTCACTCTCACTTGCATCCTCACCCTCAACCTCACCCTAGCCCTAATGCTAACTCTAACCCTCACCCTTATCCTCATGCTATCACTTACCCACACCACAAACCTATCCCTAACCTTAAAACTCACCCTCACCCTAAACCTCACCCTAACCCTAAACCTAATCCTAACCCTCACCCTAACACTTACCCTCACCCTAACACTAAACCTCATACTAACCTTAAGCCTCACCATAACCCTAAACCTCACCCTCACCATAACCCTAACCCTAACTCTAACCCTAACACTCACGCTAACCCTAAACCTAACACTAACCCTAACACTAACCATCACCCTAACCCTAACCCTAACTCTAAACCTAAACCTCAACCTCAACCTAACCCTAACCCTAAACCTCACCCTAAACCTAACCCTAAACCTCACCTTCATCCTAACCCTCATCCTAACCTTCACCCTAAACCTAATCCTAACCATCACCCTAACCCTAATCCTCAAGCTCAACCTAACCCTCAGCATAACCCTAACCCTAAACCTAAACCTAAACCTAACCCTAACCCACACAATCACCCTCACCCTAACCTTAACCCTAAGCATAACCTATCCCTAACACTAACCCTCACCCTAACACTTCCCCTCACCCTAACACTACCCTAACTCTAACACTAACCCTCACAATAACCCTAACTCTCACCTTAACCCTAAACCTCACCCTAACCCTAAAGCTAAACTTCACCCTCACCCTAGCCCTCACTGTAACCTTAATTCTAAACCTAACCCTCAACCTAATCATAACCCTCATCCTCACCCCAAACCTCACACTAACCCTAACCTAATCCTCAATCTAACCCTCACCCTATCCCTAACCCTTAACCTAACCCTCACCCTAACCCTATCCCTCACCCTTATCTTAACTCTCACCCTCAGCCTAACCCTCACTTTTATCCTTACAATCACCCGCACACTAACCCTCACCCATACCCTAACCCTCACCATAGCCCTCACCCAACCCTAAACCCAACTCTCACCCTCACCCTCACCCTCAGCGTAACATTAACCGTATCACTATACCTAACCCTAAACCTCACCCTCACCCTAATCCTTAACCTCACATTAATCCTAACCCTAAACCTATCCATAACCCTACCCCTTATCCTAACCCTCACATTAACCCTAACTCTAACCCTCACCCTAAACCTCACGGTCACCCTAAACCTAACCCTAACCCTAATAATAACCGTAACCCTCACCCTAATACTAACCCTCACCCTCACCCTAACCCTCAACCTAACCCTCACCCTAATCCTAATCCTAACCCTCAGCCTAACCCTGAAACTAACCCTAAGCATAACCCTAACCCTAACCCTCACACTAACCCTCACCCTAAACCAAACCCTAACCCTAACCCTCACACGCAGCCTAAACCTCACACTAACCCTTAACCTCATCCTCACCCTAAACCTCACACTTAATCGAACCCTCACCATAACTCTAACCCTAACCGTCACCCTCACCGTCACCCTCACGCTAACCCTAACCCTAACCCTCAACCTAACCCTAAAACTCACCCTAATCCTCACCTTAAACCAAACTCTCACCCTCACCCTCACCCAAACCCTAAACTTAACCCTCACCCTAACCCTAATGCTAACTCTAACACTCACCCTAACCCTCATGCTATCACCCACACCACAAACCTAACCCTAACCTGCACCCTCACCCTCACCCTAAACCTCACCCTAACCCTAAAACTAATCAAACCCTAACCCCCACCCTCAACCTAACCCTCACCATAACCCTTACCCTCACCCTCACCCTCACCCTAACCATTACCCTCACACTAAACCTAACCCTCACCCTAAACCTAACCCTACACCTCACCCTAACCCTCACCCTAAACTTAGCCCTTACCCTAACCCTCACCCTCATGCTAACCCTCACCCTAACCCTAATTCTAACCCTAACCCTCATCCTCACCCTAAACCTCACACTAACCCTAACCCTAATCCTCAATCTAACCCTAACCTTAACACTTACCCTAACCCTCACCCTAACCCTAACCCTCACCCTTACTGTAACCCTCACGTTCAGCCTAACCCTCAACTTTACTCTTACCATCACGCTCATACTAACCCTCACCCTAACCCGAACCCTCATCCAAAACCTCCCCCTAACAATAACAATATCCATCACCATAACCCTAACCCTCAACCTCACCATCACCCTCAGCCTAAACCTATGCCTAAACCTAACCCTAACCCTAACCCTCACCCTCACCCTAGCCCTCACCCTAACCCTAATCCTATCCCTAACCCTCATGCTAACCCTCACACTAACCCTAAGGATAAACATCACAAAAAGCCTAATACTCATATCCACCCTCACCCTCAGCCTAACCCTAAGCCTAAGCCTAATCCTAACCCTAAACCTCACACTCACCCTCACCCTAACCTAATCCCAAACCTAACCCTAAACCTCAACCTAACCCTCACCTTATACCTAATGCTAACCCTAACACTAGCCCTAACCCTGACCCTCACCCTAACCCTCCCCCTCAACCTAACTCTAACCCTAAACCTCACCCTGACCCTATCCCTAATCCTAACCCTAACCCTAACCCTAAAATTAACCATCACCCTCACCCTCACCCTCACCCAAACTGAAAGTCAAACCCTAACCCTAACATTAACACTAATCCTAACCCTAAAACTAACCCTAACCCTAACCCTAAACTTCACCCTCAGCCTCATCCTCACTGGAAATGTAACAGTAACCATAACACTTACAACAACCCTAACCGTAATCCTAACCATCACCCACTCCCTAACCCTAATGCTAACCCTAACCATCACGCTAACATTAACCCTCACCCTCACTGAAACCCTAACCCTCATCTTAACTCTCAACCTAACCCTAAGCCTAACCCTCACCCTAACCCTTAACCTCACCTTAATCCTAACACTAAGCCTAACCTAAATCTCACCCTAATCCTCACCCTCTGCCTAATCCTAACCCAAACCCCAACCCTCAACCTAACCCTCACCCTAACCCTAACCCTAACCCTAAACCTCACATTAACCCTAACAATCACCCTAACCATAACCCAAACCCTCACCCTAACCCTGATGCTAACTCTAACCCTCACCATTACCAGAACCCTAAACCTAACCATAAACCTCACCTTAAGGCTAACTCTAACCCTAAACCTAACCCTAACCCGCACCCTAACCCTAACCCTCACATTCACCCTCACCCTCAGCTTAATCCTAAGCCTAACCTTAACACTAACCCTAACCCTCACACTCACCCTCACCTTAACCCTAATCCTAAACTTACCCTATCCGTGCACCTAACCCTCACCCTAACCCTCACCCTAAGCCTAACCCTAACACTAACCCTAACCCTAACACTCACCCTAACCCTCACCCTAACCCTAACTCTAACCCGAAACCTCAACTTCACCCTAACCCTAAATCTCACCCTAACCCTAACCATAAATCTCACCCTAACCCTAACCCTAAACCTCACCCTCACCCTCAAACTCACCATAAATATAAACCTAACCCTAACCCTAACAATAACCCTAACCGTAACCATAAACCTCACCCTAACCATAACCCTCACCCTAACGCTAAACCTCACCCTAACATTTACCCTCACCCTAACACTAACCCTCACACTAAACCTAACCCTCACCATAAACATACACATCACCCTAACCCTAACCCTAACCCTAACCCTAATTCTAACACTAACCCTCACACTAACCCTAACCCTAATCCTCAATCTAACCCTAACCCTAACCCTTACACTAACCCTCAACCTAAACCTAACCATTACCCTTACTGTAACCCTCAGGCTCATACTAACCCTCAACCTAACACGAACCCTCATCCTAACCCTCACCCTAAACCTAACCATATCCATCACCATAACACTAACCCTCACCCTCACCATCACCCTCAGCCTAAACCTATGCCTAAGCCTAACCCTAACCCTAACACTCACTGTCACCTTAGCCCTCACCCAAACCCTAATCCTACCGCTAACCCTCATCCTAACCCTCACCTTAACCCTAATGCTAACCATCACCCTAAGCCTAATACTCAACCCCACCCTCACCCTCACCCTAACCCTAAGCCTAACACTCACCCTAACCCTAACCCTCACCCTCATCTAACCCTCTTCCTATCCCTAACCTTAACCCTAATGTTCACAGTCACCCTAACCCTAACCCTCAAACTCACCTTAACCTCAGCTTAAACCTAAGCCTAACCATAACCCTAACCCTAAACCTCACAATCACCCTCACCCTAAGCTTAACCCTAACCCTAAACCTCACCCTCACCCTCACCTTCACCCTCACCTTAACCCTAACCCAAACCCTCAACCAAAACTTCACCCTCAACCTCACCCTAACCCTCACCCTCAAACTAAACATCACCCTAAACCTAACGCTCACCTTAACCCTTAGCCTAACCCTCACCCTAACCCTAAACCTCACCCTCACCCTCACCCTCAGGCTCACCCTAACCCTAATCCTAACCCTAACCCTCACGCTCATCCTCAACCTAAACCTATCCCTAACCCTAACCCTCACCCTCACCCTAACCGTAACCTCTAACCTAACCCTAAGCCTCAACATAACCCTAACACTAACCCTAAACCTAACACTAACCCTAACCCTCCCCTTAACCTCAGCCTAAGCCTAAGCCTATCCCTAACCCTCACACTCAGCCTTACCCTAAAACTAACCCTAAGCCTCACCCTCACCCTCAACCTCAACCTAAACCTAACCCAAACACTCATCCGAACCTTCACACTCACACTCACACTAACCCTCAACCTCACCCTAAACATCACCCTAACCCTAACCCTCACCCTAACCCTTACCCTCACATTAACCCTAACCCTCACTCTAACCCTAACCCTCAACCTAACCCTTACCCTCACCCTAACACTAAGCCTAATCCTAACTGGAACCCTCACAGTAACCCTAAACCTCACCCTAACCCTAACCCTCACAGTAAACGTAACACTCACCCTAACCCTAACCCTACACCTCACCCTACCCCTCACTCTGACCCTAACCCCAACCCTAACCCTCACCCTCACCGTCACCCTAACACTCAACCTAACCCTAACCCTCACCCAAACCCTCTCACACTCTCAAGAACACTCATCCTAACTCAAACACTCACCCTCAAAATAAACATAACCCTAAGCCTAACCCTCACCATAACCGTATCCCTAACCCTCACACTAACAGTAACCCTAAACCTCACCCTCACTCCAACCCTCACGCTTACCTTCTCCTCACCCTAACCCTAACCCTCACACTAACCCTAACCTTAACTCTTTCCCTACCCCTCACCATACCTCTAACCCTCACCCTCACCATAAACCTAACCCTTACCCTCACCCTCACCCTAACACTCACCGTAGCATTAACCCTCACCCTAACTCTAACCCTCATCAATAACTTAACCTTCACTGTCACCCTCACCCTAAGCCTCACCCTCATTCTACACATCACCCTAAACATAACCCTCACCCTAACTCTAAACCTATCACTTACCTTAACCCTAACACTCACCCTAACCCTCACCCTAACTTCCAACCTAACACTAACCCTAACCCTAACACTAAACCTCACACTAACCCTAACCATCACCCTAACCCTAAACCACACACTAACACTAACCCTAACCCTCACCCTCAACCTCGCCCTCACCCTAACCCTAACCCTCATCCTGACACTAAACCTAACACTAACCCTAACACTAATACTCAATCTAACCCTCACCCTCACCATAACATTTTCCCTAACCCTCACCATAACCCTAACCCTCACCCTTACCGTAACCCTCACCCTTGGCCTAACTCTCACCTTTATCCTTACCGTCACCCCCACCCTAAACCTTACCCTAAACCTAACCCTCACACTAACCCCCACCCTAAACATAACTCTACCCCTAAACCTCATCCTCACACTAACCCTAACTCTAACCATAACCCTAACACTAAACGTCACCCTAGCCCTGACCCCCACACTCACCCTCACAGTAACCGTAACCCTAACCCTAACCCTAGGAATAACACCTCACCCTAACCCTTAACCTCATCCTCACCCTAAACCTCAAAATTAACCGAACCCTCACCGTAACTCTAACCCTAATCGTCACCCTCAACGCCACCCTCACACTAACCCTAACCCTAACCCTCACCCTAACCCTAAACCACACCCTAATCCTGACCTTAAACCTCACTCTCACCTGCAACCTCACCCTAAACCTAAACCTAACCCTAATGCTAACTGTAACACTCACCCTAACCCTCAGGCTATCACTTACCGACACCATAAACCTAACCCTAACCTTAACCCTCAACCTCACCCTAAACTTCACCCTAACCCTAAACCTAATCCTAACGCTCAACCTCACCCTAAACCTCACCCTCACCCTAACCCTCACAATAACCCTTACCCTCACCCTCACCCTCACCCTAACCGTAACCCTCACCCTAAACCTAACCCTCACCCTCAACCTAACCCTACCCCTCACCCTAACCCTCAAACTAAACTTAACCCTAACCCTAACCCTCAGCCTCATGCTAGCCCTCACCCTAACCCTAATTCTAACCCTAAACCTCACCCTAACCCTCATCGTCACCCTAAACCTCACACTACCCCTAAACATAATCCTCAATCTAACCCTAACCCTAACCCTTACACTAACCTTCAACCTAAACCTAACCCTCACCCTTACTGTAACCCTCAGGCTCATACTAACCCTCACCCTAACACGAACCCTCATCCTAACCCTCACCCTAAACCTAAACATATCTATCACCATAACACTAACCCTCACCCTCACCATCACCCTCAGCCTAAACCTATGCCTAAGCCTAACGCTAACCCCAACCCTCACATTAACCCTAACCCTAACCCTCAACCTAACCCTTACCCTCACCCTAACACTAATCCTAACTTGAACACTCACAGTAACCCTAAACCTCACCCTAACCCTAACCCTCACAGTAAACCTAACTCTCACCCTAAGCCTAACCCTACACCTCACCCTACTTCTCACTCTAACCCTAGCCCCAACCCTAACCCTCACCCTCACCATCACCCTAACACTCACCCTAACCCTAACCCTCACCCAAACCCTAACTCTCACACTCTCAAGAACACTCATCCTAACTCAAACACTCACCCTCAAAATAAACATAACCCTAAGCTTAACCCTCACCCTAACAGTAACCGTAAACCTCACCTTCACTCCAACCCTCATGCTTACCTTATCCTCACCCTAACGCTAACCCTCACACTAACCGTAACCTTAACTCTAACCCTACCCCTCACCCTAACTCTAACCCTAACCCTCACCATAAACCTAACCCTTACCCTCACCGTCACCCTAACCCTCACCGTAACATTAACACTTACCCTAACACTAACCAGCATCCATACCTTAACCTTCATTGTCACCCTCACCCTAACCCTCAACCTCATTCTACACATCACCCTAAACATAACCCTCACCCTAACCCTAACCCAATCACTTACCTTAACCCTAACACTAACCCTAACACTCACTTCCAACCTAACATTAAACCTGACCCTAACCCTAATGCTAACCCTCACCCTAACCCTAAACCTCACCTGACCCGTACCCTCACTCAAACCCTAACCCTCACACTATCCCTAATCCTCACCCTAAACCTAACACTACCCCTCAACCTAAACTTCACTCTAACCCTAACCCCAACCCTAACCCTCACCCTCACCGTCACCCTAACACTCACCTTAACCCTCAACCTTACCCTCACCCTAATCCTAACCCTAACCCTAACCCTCACCCCCACACTAACCCTCACCCTAAACCTTAACCTCACCCTCACCCTAACCTTAAACCCTACCCTAACCCTAACCCTAACCCTAAACCTCACCCTAGCCCTCACCCTAACCCTAATTCTAACCCTAATCCTCAACCTAACCCTAAACCTCATCCTCACCCTAAACCTCATATTAACCCTAAACCTAATCCTCAATCTAACCCTCACCCTAACCCTAACCCTACCCATTATCCTAACCCTCACCTTAACCCTAACGCTAACCCTCACCCCAACCCTCACTCTAAAGCTCACCGTCACCCTAAACCTGACCCTAACCCTAATAATAACACCAACCCTCACCAGAACCCTAACCTTCACCCTCACCCTAACACTCACCCTAACCCTCACCCTAATCCTAAGCCTAACCCTCAGCCTAACCCTCACCCTAACCCTAAGGATAACCCTAATGCTAACCCTCACCCTAACAATAACCCTCACCATAACCCTAAAACTCACCCAAATCCTAACCCTAAACCTCATCCTTACCCTCACCCTCACCCTACCCCTCAACCTAACCCTTATCCTAACCTTCACCCTAATCCTAACCATCACCCTTAGGGGAACACTCACCCTCAGCCTAACCCTCACATTTACTCTTATCGTCACGCTCATCCTAACCCTCACCCTAACCCTAAACCTCATCCTAACACTCACCCTAACCCTAACCCTATCCATCACCCAAAAATTAACCCTCACCCTTACCCTAACCATCAGCCTAACCCTAAGCCTAAGCCTAAGCCTAACCCTAACCCTCACCCTCACCCTAGCCCTAACCCTAAAACTAATCCTAACTCTAACACTCATCTTAACCCTCACCCTAACCCTAACCCTAACCACCACCCAAAACCTATTTCTCACCTCCACCCTCACCCTCATCCTAACCATAAGCCTAAGCCTAACCCTAAACCTAACCCTCATACTCACCCTAGCCCGCACCCTAACCCTAATCCAAACCATAAGCCTCATCCTAACCCTCATCCTAAACCTAAGCCTAAACCTCAAACTAACGCTAACCCTAACCCTCAACCTAACCCTAACCCTCACCCTCACCGTAACCCTAACCCTAACACTCACTCTAAACCAAAACCTAACCCGAAACCTAAACCTCACCCTAAACATAACCCTAAACATAACCCTCACCCTAGACCTCACCCTAACCCGAATCCTAACCCTATACCACATCTTAACCCTTACCCTAACCCTAAACCTAACCCTCACCTTAACCCTAAACCTCAACCTCACCCTTAGCCTAAAGCTAAGCCTAGGCCTAACTCTAACCCTAACCCTCACACTCACCCTCATCCTACCCTTAATCCTAAATCTAACCCTATCTTTAACCCTAACCCTCACCCTCACCCTAGCCCTAAACCTAAACCAAATCCTAACCCTAACCCTCATCCTAACCCTCACCCTAACCCTAACGCTAACCATCACCCAAAATCTATTTCTCACACCCACCCTCACCCTCAGCCTAACCCTAAGCCTAAGCCTAACCCTAACCCTAACTCTCACCCTCACCCTAGCCTGCACCCTAACCATAATCCAAACCATAAACCTTAACCTCACCCTAACCCTAACCCTCAACCTCACCCTAAGCCTAAACCTAAGCCAAACCCTAACCCTAAAACTAACCCTCACACTCACCCTCAACCTAACCCTAATCCTAATCCCACCCCAACCCTACCCCTCACCCTAACCCTAAATTTCACCCTAAACATAAAACTAATTCTCATCGTAAACCTAACCCTCACCCTAACCCTAACCCTCACCCTCACCCTCAAGCTAACGTAACCTTAACTCTCACCCTAACCCTAAAACTCATCCTAATCCTCACCTTAACCCTCACTCTCACCCGCACCCTCACCCTAACCCTAAACCTAACCCTCACCCTAAACCTAATGCTAACTCTAACACTAACCCTAACCCTCATGCTATCACTTACCCACACCACAAACCTAACCCTAACTTTAACCCTCACCCTCACCCTAAACCTCACCCTAAACCTAAACCTAATCCTAAACCTCACCCTAACCCTAACACTAACCCTAACCCTCACCCTCACCCTAACCCTCTCCATAAACCTTAACCTCACCCTCACACTCACCCGAACCATAACCCTCAAACTAAACCTAACCCTCACCCTAAACCTAACCCTACCCCTCACCTTAAACCTCACCCTAAACTTAACCTTAACCCTAACCCTCACCCTAATGCTAGAACTCACCCTAACCCTAATTCTAACCCTAAACCTCACCCCAACCCTCATCCTCACCCTAAACTTCACATTACCCCTAACCTTAATCCTCAATCTAACCCTAACCCTAACCCTTACCCTAACCCTCACCCTTACTGTAACCCTCACTTTTACTCTTACCGTCACACTCCTACTAACCCTCACCCTAACCCGAACCCACATCCTAACCCTCACCCTTACACTAACCCTATCCATCACCATAACCCTAAAGTTCACCCTCACCATCACCCTCAGCCTAAACCTAACCATAACCCTAACCCTCACCCTCACCCTAGCCCTTACCCTAACACTAATCCTAACCATAAACCTCATCCTAACCCTCACCCTAAACCTAAGGCTCACCATCACCCTAAGCCTAATACTCAAACCCACCCTCACCCTCAGCCTAACCCTAAGCCTAAGCCTAATCATAACCCTAACCCTCACACACACCCTCACCCTAACCCAAATCCTATCCCTAACCCTAACCCTAACCCTCACCCTAACCCTCCCCCTCAACCTAAGTCTAACCCTAAACCTAACCCTGACCCTATCCCTAATCCTAACCCTAACCCTAAACCTCACCCTATCCCTAACGCTAACCCTCATCCTCACCCCCACCCTCACCCAAACAATAAGTCTAAACCTAACCCTAACATTAACACTAATCCTAACCCTAAAACTAACCCTAAACCTAACCCTAACCTTCAGCCTCACTGCAAATGTAACCCTAAAAATAACACTTACAATAACCCTAATCCTAATCTTAAACATCACCATCACCCTAACCATAATCCTAAACCTAACCCTCACCCTAACATTAACCCTCACCCTCACTGAAACCCTAAAGCTCATCTTAACCCTCACCCTAACCCTAAGACTAACCCTCACCCTAACCCTTAACCTCACCCTAATCCTAACACTAAGCCTAACCTAAACTTCACCCTAAATTTCATACTCACCCTAATCCTAACCCAAACCCTAACCCTCAACCTAACCCTCAAACTAACCCTAACCCTAACCCTAAACCTCACATTAACGCTAACACTCACCCTAAACCTAACCCTACCCCTCACTCTTAGCCTAATGCTAACTCTAACCCTCACCATTACCAGAAACTTAACCCTAACCCTAACCCTAAACCTCACCTTAAGCCTAACTCTAACCCTAACCCTAACCGTAACCCGCACCCTAAACCTATCCCTCACGTTCAGGCTCACCCTCAGCCTAAACCTAAGCCTAAACCTAACACTAACCCTAGCCCTCACCCTCACCCTCATCTAAACCCTAAACCTAATCCTAACCCTATCACTAACCCTAACCCTCACCCTAAACCTCACCCTAACCCTAACCCTAACACTAAACCTAACCCTCACCATAACCCTCATCCTAACCCTAACTGTAACCCTAAACCTCAACTTCAACCTAACCCTAAATCTAACCCTAACCGTAACCTTAAATCTCACACTAACCCTAACCCTAAACCTTATCATCACCCTAACCCTCACCGTAACCGTAACCTTAACCCTAACACTAACAATAAACCTAACCATAACCCTAAACCTCACCCTAATGATAACACTCACCCTAACCCTAAACCGCACCCTAACAATTACCCTCACCTTAACACTAAACCTCACACTAAACCCAAACCTCACCATAACCCTAAACTTCACCCTAACCCTAAACATAACAGAACCCACACCCTAACCTTAATTCTAACCCTAACACTCATGCTAACCTTAACCCTCATCCTCACCCTAACCCTCACCCTAACCCTAAACTTAACCCTAAACCTCACCCTAACCCTAACCCTAACCCTCACCCTCAGCCTAACCCTAAGCCTAACCCTAAACCTAAACCAAACCCACACACTCACACTCAACCTAACCCGAATCCTAAACCTATCCCTAACCCTAAACCTCCCCCAAAGTCGCACCCTAACCCTAACCCTAACCCTCAACCTAACCCTCACCCTAACCCTAACTCTAACCCAAACCTCACCCTAACCCTAAACCTAACTCTAACCCTAACCCAAACCCTAACCCTAATCCTCACACCCACCCTCACACTCAGCCTAATCCTAAGCCTAAGCGTAACCCTAACCCTTACCCTCACAATCACCCTCACCCTAAGCCTAATCCTAACCCTAACCCTGACCCTAACCCTTAACCTCAACCTAACCCTCAACCTAACCTTAACCCTAACCCTAACCCTAACATTAACTCACGAACTAACCCTCCCCTAACCCTAAATCTAACCCTAAACCTAAACCTCATCCTCACTGTACCCCTTACCCTAATGCTCACCGTAAACCTAATCTTAACCTGAACCCCAACTCTCACCCTAACACTAAACCTAACCCTCACCCTAACCCTCACCTCCACCCTCACCCTCAGCCTCAGCCTAAGCCTAAGTCTAACCCTAATCCTAACCCTCAAACTCACCCTAACACTAACCCTAATCCTAATCCTAAACCTAACCCTAATATTCACACTCACCCTAACCCTCAACTTCAACCTAACCCCATCACTAACCCTAACCCTAACACACACCCTCAGCCTAACCCTAAGCTGAACTCTAACCCTAAATCTCATCCTCACCCTTACCCTAACCCTAACCCTAAACCGAAACCTAAACCTAACCCTAACCCTAAAACTAACCATCACCCTAGCCCCTCCCCCTAACCTTAATCCTAACCCTAACCCTCACACTAACCCTCCCCTAACCCTAACCTTAACCCTCACCCTAATCCTGAGCCTCACCCTCAACCTCACGTGCAGCGTAACCCTAAGCCTAACCCTAAAGCTAACGCTAACACACACACTCACCCTCACCCTAACCCTAATCCTAACCCTATCCCCAACCCTAACACTCCTCCTAACTCTAACCCTAACACTAACCCTAACACTAACCCTAACCCTAAACCTCAACCTCACCCTCACCCTAACACTAAATCTAACCCTAAAGTTCACCCTCACCCTAAACCTAACTCTAACCCTAACCCAAAACCTAAACTTCACCCTATCCCTAACCCTCACCCTCACCCTCACCCTCACCGTAAACCTAAACCTCACCCTAACAATAAACTTAAACCTAATCCCAACCCTCACCCTAAACATAACCCTCACCCTAACCCAAACCCTCACTCTCACACTTACCCTCACCCTAACACTAAACCTAAACCTAACACTAACCCTCACACTAACACTAACGCTAATCCTAACACTAAACCTAAACCTAAACCTCACCCTCTCCCTAAACATAACATTGACCCTAAACCTAACCCTCACCCTAACCCTCCCCCTAACCCTATATCTAACCATAAACCTCACCCTCACACTCACCCTAACCCTAACCCTCACCATAACACACTCACCCTAACACTAACCCTAAACCTAACACTCACCCTCACACTAACCCTAACCCTCACCCTAATCCTAAACCTCACCTAAACCCTAACACTATCCCTAACCCTCACACTCACTCTAGCCCTCACCCTAACCCTAATTCTAACCCTTACCCTCACCCTAACCCTAACCCTCATCCTTACCCTAAGCATCACATTAACCCTAAACCTAATCCTCAATCTAACCCTCACTAAACACTAACCCTAACCCTAACCTAACCTTAACCCTTATACTACCCCTAAAGCTAACACTCACCCTTATCTAAACCCTCATCCTCAGCCTAAACCTCACCTTTACCCTTAACATCATCCACACCCTAACCATCACCCTAACCCTAAACCTCATCCTAAACCTCACCCTAACTGTAAACCTAAACATCACCCTAAACCTAACCCTCACCCTCAACCTCACGCTCAGCCTAAGCCTAAGCCTAAGCCTAAGCCTTACCCTAAACCTCAACCTAACCCTCACCATAACCCTAACCCTAACCCTCACGCTAAACCTCGCCCTAACCCTAAGTCTAACCCTAAACCTCCCCTCAACCTAAACCTAACCCTATCCCTAAACCTCACCCTAACACTTACCCTCACCCTCACCCTCAACCTCACCGTACCTCTAACCCTAACCCTAACAATAACCCTAACCCTAACCCTAACCCTAACCCTAACCATAACCCTCACCACAAACATAACACTAACCATAACACTAACAATAAACCTAACCCTAACCCTAAACCAAATCCTCACCCCCACTGTCACACTTAGCCTAACCCTAAGCCTAAGCCTAACCCTAACCCTAATCATAACCCTCACCCTTAGCCTCACCCTCACCGCAAACTGAACCATAACCATAACACTAACAATAACCCAATCCCGAACGCTAACCCTAACCCTAATCCTCAACCCCACTGTCACCCTCAGACTAACCCTAAGCCTAACCCTAACCCTAAACCTAACACTAACCCTAAACCTAACCCTAATCCTCAGCCTCACATTCACCCTAACCCAAAACCTAAACTTAACCCTCACCCTAACCCTAAGCCTAGGCCTAACACTAACCCTAACCCTCACACTCACCCTCACCCTAAACCTAATCCTAAACCAAACCCTATCACTAACCCTAACCCTTACCTTAACCCTCACCCTAGCCGTGAACTTAACCCTAAACCTGACCCGAAACCTCATCCTAAACCTCACCCTAATTCTAAACCTAACCCTCACCCTAATCCTAACCCTAACCCTCAATCTCATGCTCAGCCTAAGCCTAAGCCTAAACCTATCGCTCACCCTAAAACTAACCCTAACACTAACTCTAACACTAACCCTAAGCCTCACTCTAATCCTAACCCTAACTCTAACCCTAAACCTAAACCTAAACCTCATCCTAACCCTAACCCTAACCCTCACCCTCAACCTAGCCCTCACCCTAAACCTTACCCTCATCCTCACCCTAAACCTCACACTAACCCTAACACAAATCCTCAATCTAAACCGCACCTTCACCCCACCACTAACACTAACCCTCACCCTAACCCTAACCCTCACCCTAACCGTAACCCTCACCCTCAGTCTAACCTTCACGTTTACCCTAACTGTCACCCCCACCCTAACCCTCACCCTAACCCTAACCCTCACCCTAACAATTACCCTCACGCTAACACTAAACCCAACCCTATCTTTAACCCTCACACTAACCCTAACCCTCACCCTAATCCTAAACCTCACCCTAACCCTAACCCTAACCCTCACCCTGACCCTAGCCCTCACCCTAACACTAATTCTCACCCTCAGCCTCACCCTAACCCTAACCCTCATACTCACCCTAAACCTCACACTAACCCTAACCCTAATCCTCAATCTAACCCTCACCCTAACCCTAACACTCATCCTTACCCTAAACCTAAACCTAACCCTTACCTTCATCCTAATCTTAATCCTCACCCACAGCCTAAACCTCACATTTACCCTTACCATAAACCTCATCCTAATGCTAACCCTAAACATAAACCTAAACATCGCCCTAACCCTAACCCTCACCCTCAACCTCACACTCAGCCTATCCCTAAGCGTAAGCCTATGCCTGAACCACACCGTCACCCTCACCTTAAATCTAACCCTAATCCTAACAATAACACTAATCCTAAACCTAAACCAAACCCTAACCCCAAACCTAACTTAATCCTAAACCTCACCCTCACCCTAAACCTAATCCTAAACCTAACCCTAACCCTCACCCTAACCCTAACCCTCACCCTTACCGTAACCCTAACCCTCATCCTAACCCTCACCCTAACCCTAACCCTAACCCTAAACCTCACCCTAACACTAACCCTAACCCTCACCCTCACCGTAGCCTTCACCCTAATCTTAATCCTAACCCTAATCCTCATCCTAACCATCACCCTAAACATAACCCTAACCCTCAACCTAACCTTAAGAATAGCCCTCAACCTTACCCTAACCAATACGTTCACCATAACACCAAACCTAACCCTCAGCCTAACCCTAAACTTAACCCGAACCCTAACTCTCACCCTATCCCTAATCCTATCACTCAACCTAAACCAAATCCTCACCCTCACCCTCGCCTTCAGCAAAACCCTAAGCCTAACCCTATCCCTAAACCTAACCCTCACACTCACCCTTATCCTAATCCTAATCCTAACCCTAAGCTTAACCATCACCCTCACCCTAACCCTCACCCTATCCCTAACTCTAAAACTAACCCTAACCCTAACCCTCACCCTCAGCCTCACCCTAACCCTAACTCTAACCCTAAAACCCACCCTCACCCTAACCCTAACCCTAACGGTAAACCTCAACCTAACCCTCAAACTAACCATAACCCTAACAATAACCCTAACCCTAACCCTCGACCTAACCCTCCCCCTAAACCTAAGTCTAACCATGAACCTCACCCTCACCATAACCCTAATCGTAATCCTAATCCTAAACC
This sequence comes from Dipodomys merriami, assembly GCF_024711535.1. Classification (NCBI taxonomy): domain Eukaryota; kingdom Metazoa; phylum Chordata; class Mammalia; order Rodentia; family Heteromyidae; genus Dipodomys; species Dipodomys merriami. The sequence continues at coordinate 223,895 of NW_027206016.1, forward strand.
TAACCCAAACCCAAAACCAAACCCTAACACACACACTCACCCTCACCCTAACTCTAATCCTGACCCTAACCCTACCCCTGAACGTCCCCATAACTCTCACACTAACCCTAACCTTAACACTAATCCTAACCCTTAACCTCAACCTAATCTTCACCCTAACCCTAACTCTCACCCTAAACCTAACCCTCACCCTCACCTTCACTGTAACCGTAACCGTAACCCTAACCCTAACAATAACCCTAACACAAACCCTCACCCTCACCATAACAATTACCCTCACCCTAACAATTACCCTCACCCTAACACTAACCCTAAACCTAACTCTAACACTCACACTAATCCTAACCCTCACCCTAATCCTAAACCTCACCCTAACACTAACCCTAACCCTCACCCTGACCCTAGCCCTCACCCTAACACTAAATCTAAACCTCACCCTCACTCTAACCCTAACCCTCATACTCACCCTAAACCTCACACTAACCCTAACCCTAATCCTCAATCTAACCCTCACCCTAACCCTAACCCTCATCCTTACCCTAAACCTAAACCTAACCCTTACCCTCATCCTAATTTAATCCTCACCCACAGACTAAACCTCACATTTACCCTTACCGTAAACCTCATCCTAATGCTAACCCTAAATGTAAACCTAACCATCACCCTAAGCCTAACCCTCACCCTCAACCTCACACTCAGCCTATCCCTAAGCATAAGCCTAAGCCTGAACCTCACTGTCACCCTCACCTTAAATCTAACCCTAACCCTAACAATAACACTAATCCTAAACCTAAACCTAACCCTAACCCCAAACCTACCCTAACCCTAACCCTCACCCTTACCGTAACCCTAACCCTCATCCTAACCCTCACCCTAACCATAACTCTAACCCTAAACCTCACCCTAACACTAACCCTAACCCTCACCCTCACCGTAGCCTTCACCCTAATCTTAATCCTAACCCTAATCCTCATCCTAACCATCACCCTAAACCTAACCCTAACCCTCACCCAACCTTAACAATAGCCCTCAATCTTACCCTAACCCTCACGTTCACCATAACCCCAACCCTAAACCTCACCCTAACCCTAAACGTAACCCTCATCCTCATGCTGTCCGTAACTCTAACCCTAACCCTAACAATAACACTAATCCTAACCCTAAACCTAACCTTAACCCTAACCCTAACCCTAATCCTAACACTCACCCTCACCCTAACCCTAAACCTAACCCTAACCCTCACACTAAACCTCACCCTCACCCTCATTGTAACCCTAACCTTCATCCAAAACCTCACCTTAACCCTAAACCTAACCCAAAACCAAAACCTAACACACACACTCACCCTCACCCTAACTCTAATTCAAACCCTAATCCTATAACCCTGAACGTCCCCCTAACTCTCACACTAACCCTAACCCTAACACTAACCCTAACCCTAACCCTCAACCTAACCCTCACCCTAACCCTAACTCTAACCCTAACCCTAAACCTCACCCTCACCTTCACTGTAACCGTAACCGTAACCCTAACCCTAACAATAAACCTAACCCAAACCCTAACCCTCACACTAACCATAAGCCTCACCCTAACCCTAAACCTCAACCTAACCCTAACCCTAACCCTAACCCTCACCCTCACCCGAACCTGAACCCTAACCCTCACCCTCATCCTAACGCTACGCCTAACCCTAATCCTAAACCTCACCCTAACCCTAACACTAACCCTCACAATCACCCTAACCCTAACCCTAACTCTAAACTTCATCCTAACCTTAAACCTGACCCTCAACATCACCCTCACCCTCACCCTTACCTTAACCTTAACCCTAACCCTAAACCTAAGAATAACACTAACCATAAACCTAACATTAAACCTCACCCTCACCGTAACTCTATCCCTAACCCAAACCTTCACCCTAACCCTAACACTGACCCTAACCCTAACCCTAAACCTCACCCTAACCCTAAACCGAACCCTCACCCTAGCATATATCCTAACCCAAATCTTAAACCTATCACTCATACTAACCCACACTCTCACCCTAAACCTAACCCTCACCCTTAATCTAACCCTCACCCTCAGCCTCAGACTCAGCCTAACCCTAAGGCTAACACTAACTCTAACCCTCACACTCAGCATCACCTTAACCCTAATCTTAACCCTAACCCCAACCCTAAACCACCCTAACACTAACCCTCAACATCAACCTTACCCTAACCCTAACACTCACCCTGACACATACTCTAACACTAATCCTAACCCTAATGCTCACCCTAACCGTCACTCTAAACCTAACCCTAAACCTAACCCTCACCCTAACACTAACCCTCACCCTAACGCTAACCCTCACCCTACCCCTACCCATAAACCTCACACTAACCCTAAACCTCACCCTCACCCTAAACCTCACCCTCACCCTAACCCTAAACCTCACCCTCACCCTAGTGCTCACCCTAAACCTAACCTTAACCCTAACACTCACCCTAACCATAACCCTCACCATAACCCTAACACTCACACTAACCTTAAATCTAAACCTCTCCCTCACCCTCACCCTAACCCTAACCCTAACCCTCCCCCTCACCCTAAACCAAACCCTAACCCGAACACTCACCCTAACACTAACCCTAACCCTAACCCTAATCCTCACACTCACCCTCAACCTACACCTAATACTAAACCTAACCCTAACCCTCACAGTAACCCTCAAACTAGCGCTCATCCTAACCCTAATACTAACCCTAAATCTCATCTTAACCCTCACCATAACCCTAACCCTAACCCTCACCCTAACTCTAACCCTCACCCTCACCCTCATGCTTGGCCTAAGCCTAACCCTAAGCATAAGCTTAAGCCTAAACCTAACCTTCACACTAACCCTCAACCTAACCCTAACCCTAACACAAAAGCTAACTCTAACCCTAAACCTCACCCTCACCCTAACCCTAAATATAACCCTAACCCTAAACATAAACCTAACCCTCAACCTAACCCTAAACCTCACACTCACCTTAACAGTAAACCTAAACCTAACCCTAACAGTAACCCTAACCCTAACCCTCATTCTAACCATAATACTCACCCTAAACCTAACCCTCACCCTAAGACTTAAATTCACCCTAACACTAAACCTAACCCTAACACTAGCACTCACACTAACCCAAATTCTCCCCCTCACCCTAAACCAAATCCTAACCCTAACCCTCATCCTAACCCTAAGACTAACCCTAACCCTAACCCTGACACTCACCCTCAACCTACACCTAATCCTAAACCTAACCCTAACCCTCACAGTAACCCTCAGACTAGCCCTCACCCTAACCCTAATCCTAACCCTAAACCTCATCCTAACCCTCACACTAACCCTAACCCTAACCCTCACCCTAACCCTAACCCTAACCCTGACCCTCATGCTCGGCCTAAGCCTAACCCTAAGCCTAAGCTTAAGCCTAAACCTAACCCTCACACTAACACTCAACCTAACCCTAACCCTAACACAAAAGCTAACTCTAACCCTAAACCTCACCCTCACCCTAACCCTAACTCTAACCCTAACACTAAACATAAACCTAACCCTCAACCTAACCCTAAACCTCACACTCAACTTAACAGTAAACCTAATCCTAACCCTAATAGTAACCCTAACCCTAACCCTAACCCTCATTCTAAACATAACACTCACTCTAAACCTAACCCTCACCCTAACACTTAAATTCACCCTAACACTAAACCTAACCCTAACAGTAGCACTCACACTAACCCTCCCCCTCACCCTCACCCTAGCCCTCACCCTAACCCTAACCCTCATCCTCATCCTAAACCTCACACTAACCCTAAAACTAATCCTCAATATAAACCTCACCCTCACCTTAACCCGAACCCTAACCCTCACCCTAAACCTAACCCTCACCCTTAACTTAATCCTCACTCTCAGCCTCTCACCTTTACCCTTACCTGCACCCTCATCCTAAACCTCACCCTAAGCCTAACCCTCATCCTAACACTCACCCTGACCGTAACCCTAAGCCTAACCCTAACCCTAACCCTCACCCTCACCCTAGACATCATCTTAACCCTAATCCTAACCCTAAACCTAACCCTAACCCTAACCATCACCTTTAACCTAATCCTCAACCCCACCCTCACTCTCAGCCTAACCCTAAGCCTAAGCCTAATCCTAACCCTAACCCTCACACTCAGCCTCACCATAACCCTAATCCTAAACCCAACTGTAACACTAACCCTAAACCTCAACCTATCCCTCCCCCTAACCCTCCCCCTAACTCCAACTCTAACCCTAAACTTCACCCTCACCCTAACCCTCACCCTAAACCTAAATCTAACCCTCACCCTCACCCTCACCGTAACTCTAACCCTAACTCTAACAATAACACTAACCCTAAGCATCACCCTAACCCTAACCCTAACCCTAAACCTCACCCTAAGCCTAACCCAAAACCTCAACGTCAGCCTCACCCTAACCGTAAACTTAACCTTAACCATAACACTAACAATAACCCTAACCCTAATCCTAACACTGATCCTCACCCTAACCCTAACCCTCACACTCACCGTAAGCCTAACTCTAACCCTCACCCTAACCCTCACCCTCATGTTAAGGCTAAGCCTAACCCTATCCCTAACCCTAACACAGTCACTCAACCTAACATTAACCCTAATCCTAATCCTAACCCTAACCCTAACACTCATCCTAACCCTCACCCTAACCCTCACCCTCAGGTTAAGGCTAAGCCTAACCCTATCCCTAAGCCTAACACAATCACTCACCCTAACATTAACCCTAATCCTAATCCTAACCCTAACCCTAACACTCATCCTAACCCTCACCCTAACCCTAACCCTAACACTAACCCTAATACTCAACCCAACGCAATTCTAACCCTAAACCTCACCCTCAACTTCACCCTAACCCTAATCCTAACGCTAAACCTCACTCTAACCCTAACCCTTACCCTCAGCCTCACTGTAACTCTAACCATAACCCTAACAATGACACTAAACCTAACCCTAACCCTCACCCTCGCCCTCACCGTAACCCTAACCCTAACCCAAACCCTCACCCTAACCCTAACCTTAACCCTAACCTAAACCTCACCCTAACCCTAACCCTAAGCCTCACCTTGAGCCTCAACCTCACCATAAAGTTAAACCTAACCATAACACTAACAATAACCCTAACCCTACCCCTAACCTAACCCTCACCCTCACCCTCACCCTAACCCTAACCCTCACCCTAACCCTAACCCTCACCCTCACCGTAACCCTCACACTAACACTCACCCTAACCCTAAACTTAATCCTAACCCTAAACGTCACCCTAATGCTAACCCTAACCCTCACCCTCACCCTAGCCCTCACCTTAGCCCTAATCCTAAACCTAAACCTCACCCTAACCTTCACCATAACCCTAAAACCCTAACAATCACCCTAATCCTAACCCTTAACCTCACCCTCACGCTAGGACTAAACCTAAGACTAAGGCTAACCCTAACCCTAACTTTCACACTCACCCTCACCCTCATCCTCACAGTAACTCTAACCTTACCCCTAACAATAACACTAACCCGAACCTTAACCCTAATCCTAACCCTCACCTTGACAGTAAACCTCAACCTAAACCAAGCCCTCACCCTAACACTAACACTAATCCTAACCCTAAAATTTACCCTAACCTAACCCTAAACCTCACACTCAGCCTCAACCTCACTGTAAACTTAACCTTCATGATAACACTAACAATAACCCTAACCATAACACTAATCCTAACCCTCAGCCTCACCCTAACACTAACCCTCACTCTCACCATAACCCTAACCTAACCCTCACCCTAACCCTAAACCTAACCCTAATCCTAAACCTCGCCATAATGGTAACCCTAACCCTCACCCTCACCCTTGCCCTCACCCTAACACTAATCCTAACCCTAAACCTCATCCTAACCCTGATTCTAACCATAACCCTAACCCTCAACCTAACCCTAACCCTAACCTTGAAGCTAACCCTAACACTCACCCTCACACTCACACTCAGCCTCAGCCTAACCCTAAACCTAAGCCTAATCCTAACCCTCACACTCACCCTCACCTTAACCCTAATCCAAACAATAACACTCACCCTAACCCTCAACCTAACCCTCCCACTAATCCTAACCCTAAACCTAAACCTCACCCTCACCCTAACCCTAACTCTAACACTGAACCTAAACCTAAACCTCACCCTAACCCTAACCCTAACCCTCACCCTCACCGAAACAGTAACCCTAACCCTAACAATAACCCTAACCCTAAGGCTAACACTAACCCTAAACATAAACCTCACCCTAATGCTAACCCTCACCCTAAAACTAACCCTAATACTAACACTAACCGTCACACTAACCCTAACCATCACCTTAACCCTAAACTTCAACATAACCCTAAACCTAACCCTCCCCTCACCATAGCCCTCACACTAACCCTAACCCTCATCCTCACCCTAAACCTCACACTGACCCTAACACTGATACTCAATTTAACCTCACCCTCACCCTAACCCTAACCCTAATCCTCACCCTAAATCTCACCCTAACCTTAACCCTCAACTTTACCCTTACTGTCACATTCAACCTAACCCTCACCCTAAACCTAACCCTCATTCTAACCCTCACCCTAAACATAACCCTAACCATCACACTAACCGTAACCCTCAACCTCACACTCAGCCTCAGTCTAAACCTAAGCATAAGCCTAACCCTAACCCTAAACCTCACCCTCACCCTAGTCCTCACCCTAACCATAATCCTAACCCTAACCATAAAAATAACACTAACCCTAACCCTAACCCTCATTCTAACCCTAAACCTCACCCTAACCCTGATCCTCACCCAAACACCTTACACTAACAATAACCCTAACCCTACCCCTAACCCTCATTCTAACCCTAACCCTCACCCTAACCCTTACCCTCACCCTAACACTTACCTTACCCTAACACTAACCCTAACCCAAACACTAAACCTCACACTAACCCTAACCCTCACCCTACCCTAACTCTAACCCTAAACCTCACCCTAACCCTAACCCTAACCCTCACCCTCACTCTCCCCCTGACCCTCACCCTCACCATAACTCTAACCCTAACCTTAACAATAACACTAATCCTAACCTTAATCCTAATCCTAACCCTAATACCCACCCTCAGCCTCACCCTCACCACAAACTTAACCCTAACCATAACACTAACAATAACCCTAACCATCACCCTAACCCTAACATTAACCCTCACCTTAACCCTAACCCTAATCCTAACCCTATACCTCATCCTAACCCTCACCCTAACCCTAACCCTAAACCTCAACCTAACCCTAACCCTCACCCTCACACTCAGCCTAACCCTAAATCTAACCTTAACACTAACCCTCACACTCACACTCAAGCTAACCCTAATCCTAAATCTAACACGATCCCTAACCATAACCCTCAACCTAACCCACACCCTAACCCTAACCCTAACACCAATCCTAACACTAACCTTCACACTAACCCTAACTCTAACCCTAAACCTCACCCTCACCCTCACCTTAATCCTGACCCTCAACCTCAGCCTAAACCTAAGCCCGACGCTAACCTGAATCCTCACACTCACACTCACCCTCACCCTAACACTAATCCTAATCTCAGCCCTAACCCTAACCGTCACCCTAACCCTAACCCTCACAATAACCCTAAACCTAAAACTAACCCTAACGCTAATGCTCACCCTAACCATAAATCTAAACCTAAACCTCACCCTCAACTTAACCCTAACCCTAACCCTAACCCTAAACCTCACCATAAACATAACCCTAAACCTCACCTTCACCCTAGCCCTCACTCAAACCCTAATCCTAATTCTAACCCTCATCCGAACCCTAACCCTAACCCTAACCCTAACCATCACCCTAACCCTAACACTCAGCCTCAACCTTACCCTCACCCGCAGGCTAACATTAAGCCTAAACCTAAACCTAACCCTAACCCACACACTCACCCTCACCCTAACCCTAATCCTAATCCTAAACCTAACAATAACCCTAACCCTAAAGCTAACCCTCACCTTAAATATAACCCTCACCCTAACCCAAACCCTCACCCTAACACTTACCCGGACCCTAACACTAGCCGTAAGCATCACCCCAACGTTCACACTAACCCTAATCCCCACAGTAAACCTAAACCTCATCCTAACCTTAACCCTAACCCTAACCTAAACCTCAACCTCATCATAGCCCTCACCCTAACCCTAATTCTAACCCTAACCCTAACCCCCATCCTCACCCTAAACCTCACACTAACCCTAACCCTAATCCTCAATCTAACCCTCACCCTAACCATAACCCTAACCCTCACCCTAACGCTAACCCTCACCCTTATTTTAACACTCACCCTCAGCCTAACCCTCACCTTTACCCTTACCATCACTCTCACCCTAACCCTCAACCTTAAGCTAATGCTCACCCAAGCCCTAACCCTAACCCTAACCCTAAACCTACCCTCACCCTCAGCTTTACACTAATCCTATCACTATTCCTAACCCTAAACCTCACCTTCACACTAACAGTCAGCTAATTCTTAACCTCACACTAATCCTAACCCTAACCCTAACCCTAACTCTCACACTAAACCTAAACCTCAACCTAACCATAACCCTATACCTTACCCTAAACCTCATCTTAACCCTAACTCTTACCCTCACCCTAACCCTAACCCAAAACCTCAACATCACCCTAAATCTGACCCTAACCCTAAGAACAACCCTAACCCTCACCCGAACCCTAACCCTCACCCTGAACCGAACCCTCACCCTAACCGTCACCCTAATCGTAACCCTAACCATCAGCCTAACCCTAAGCATAACCCTAACCCTAACCCTCACCCTAACCCTCACGCTAACCCAAACCTTAACCCTAACCCTCACCCTCACCCTTACCCTCATCCTAACACTTAACCTCATACTCACCCTAAACCTCACACTTAACTGAATCCTCACCGTAACTCTAACCCTAACAGTCACCCTCACCGTCACCCCCATACTAAGCCTAACCCTAACCCTCACCCTAATCCTAAAACCCACCCTAATCCTCACCCTAAACCTCACCCTAACTCTAATGCTAAGTCTAACACTCACCCTAACCCTCATGCTATCACTTATCCACAGCACAAACCTAACCCTAATCTTAACCCTCACCCTCACCCTAACCCTAATCCTAACCCTAACCCTCATCCTAACCCTCACCCTAACCCTAAGGTTAACCATAATCCTAAGGCTAATCCTCACACACACCCTCACCCTCAGCCTAACCCTAAGCCTAACCCTAATCCTAACCCTAACCCTCACACTCACCCTCACTCTAACCCTAATCCTAACCCAAAATCTAACCCTAGCCATAAACATCAACCTTACGCTCACCCTAAACCTAATGCTAACCCTAACACTAACCCTAACCCTAACACTCACCCTTACCCTCCCCCTCAGCCTAACTCTAACCCTAAACCTCTCCCTCACCTTATCCCTAATACTAACCCTAACTCTAAACCTCACCGTAACATTAACCCTCACCCTCACCCTCACCCTCACCCAAACCGTAAGTCTAAACCTAACCCTAATATTAACACTAATCCTAACCCTAAAACTAACCCTAACCCTAAGCCTAACCCTAATGCTAACACTCACCCTCACCCTAATCCTAATCCTAACCCTAACCCTCAACCTAACCCTAACCCTCACCCTCACTGTAACCCTAAACCTCACCAAAAGCTCACCCTAACCCTAACCCTAACCCTAAAACTCACCCTAACACTAACCCTAACCCTCACCATCACCCTAGCCCTCACCCTAACCCTAATCATAACCCTAATCCTCATCCTAACCCTCACCCTAACCCTAACTCTAACCCTAAAACTCACCCTAACCCTAACCCTAACTAAACCCCTAACCCTAACACTAAACCTCACCCTAACCCTAACCTTCACCCTCATCCTCACTGTAACCCTAACCCTAAACTTAACAATAACCCTAAACCTAACCCTAAACCTCACCCTAAACATAACACTCACCCTAACCCTAACCCTCACCCTAACACTTACCCTAACCCTAACTCTAACACTAACCCTCACAGTAACCCTAACTCTCACCCTAATCCTAAACCTCACCCTAACCCTAACCCTAACCCTAACCCTCACCCAAACCCTAGCCCTCACTCTCACCCTAATTCTAACCATAACGCTCACCCTAACCCTAAACATCATCCTCACCGTAAACCTCACACTAACCCTAACCCTAATCCTCAATCTAACCCTCACCCTCACCCTAACCCTCACCCTATCCCTTATGCTAACCCTCACATTAATCCTTACCCTCACCCTTAATGGAACACTCACCCTCAGCCTAAACCTCACCTTTACTGTTACCGTCATGCTCACCCTAACCCTCACCCTAAAACTTACACTCATCCTAACACTCACCCTAACCCTAACCCTATCCATCACCCTAACCCTATCAATCACACTCACCCTCACCCTCAGCCTAAACCTATGCCTAAGCCGAACCCTAACCCTAAACCTCACCCTCACCCAAGCCCTCACCCTAAAACTTATCCTAACCCCAACCCTCATCCTAACCCTCACCCTAACCCTAACCTTAACCATCACCCAAAACCTATTCCTCACCCCCACCCTTATCCTCAGCCTAACCCTAAGCCTAAGCCTAACCATAACCCTCACATTCACCCTAGCCCTCACCCTAAACCTAATCCTAACCCGAATCTTCATCCTAAACCTCACCATAACCCTAAACCTAACCATCACCCAAACCCTATTCCTCACCCCACCCTCAGCCTAACCCTAAGTCTAAGACTAACCCTAACCCTAACCCTCACCCTCACCCTAGCCCGCACCCTAATCCTAACCCTAACCTAACCCGAACCCTAATCCTAATCCTAAACCTAAACCTAACCTCAACCCTCACCCTAGCCCTCACCGTAACCATAATCCTAACCCTAAACCTCATCCTATCCCTCATCCTAAACCTAACCCTAACCCTCACCCTAACCCTAACCCTCACCCTCATCCTCAGCCCAACCCTAACACTAATCCTCACACTCACACTCACGCTAAACCTAATCCTAAATCTAACCCGATCCCAAAACATAACCCTCACCCTAACCATCATCCTAACCCTAATCCTAACAGCAATCCTTACACTAAACCTCACACTAACCCTAACTCTAACCCTAAACCTCACCCTCACCCTCACCCTCAACCTCAGCCTAAACCTAAGGCTCACCCTAACCCTAACCCTAACCCTTACACTCACCCCCACCCTCACCCAAACACTAATCCTACTCCCAGCCCTAACCCTATCCCTCACCCTAACCCTAACCCTCACCCTAAACCTAAACCGAACATTAACCCTAAACCTAACCCTCACCCTAACCCTAACTCTAAACCTAAACCTCAGCCTCACCTTAACCCTAACCCTAACTCTAACCCTAAACCTCACGCTAAATATAACCCTAAACCTCACCTTCACCCTAGCCCTCACCCAAACCTTAATCCTAACTCTAACCCTTATCCTAACCCTCACCCTAACCCAAACCCTAACCATCACCCTAACCCTAATCCTCAGCCTCAACCTCACCCTCAGCCTAACCTTAAGCCTAAACCTAACCCTAACCCACACACTCACCCTCACCCTAACCCTAATCCTAATCCTAGCCCTAAGAATAACCCTAACCCTAAACCTAACCCTCAACCGAAACATAACCCTCACCCTAACCCAAACCCTCACCCTAACACTTACCCTCACCCTAACACTAACCTTAACTCTAACCCTAACCCTCACACTAATCCTAACCCTCACAGTAACCATAAACTTCACCCTAACCTTAACCCTAACCCTAACCTAAACCTCACCCTCATCCTAGTCCTCACCCTAACCCTAATTCTATCCCTAACCCTAACCCTAACCCTAACCCTCAACCTCACCCTAAACCTCACACTAACCCTAACCCTAATCCTCAATCTAACACTCACCCTAACCGTAACCCAAACCCTTAACCTAACCCTCACCCTAACCCTAACCCTCACCCTTATCTTAACCCTCACCCTCAGCCTAACCCTCACCTTTACCCTTACCATCACTCTCACCCTAACCCTCAACCTTAACCTAACGCTCACCCATGAACTCACCCTAACCGTAACCCTAAACCTCACCCTCACCCTCAGATTTACACTAATCCTATCACTATTCCTAACCCTAAACCTCACCCTCACCCTAACAGTCAGCTAATTCTTACTCTCAAACTAATCCTAACCCTAACCCTAACCCTAACTCTCACAATAAACCTAACCCTCACCCTAACCGTTACCCTACCCCTTACCCTAACCCTCACCTTAACCCTAACTCTAACCCTCAACCTAACCCTCACCCAAAACCTCACCGTCACGCTAATTCTGACCCTAACCCTTATAACAACCCTAACCCTCACCCTCACCCTAACCCTCACCCTAATCATAACCCTAAACCTCACCCTAACCCGAACCTTAACCCTAACCCTCACCCTCACCCTAACCCTCATCCTAACACTTAACCTCATCCTCACCCTAAACCTCACACTTAACCGAATAATCAACGTAACTCTAAACATAACCGTCAACCTCACCGTCACCCTCACGCTAAGCCTAACCCTAATCCTCACCCTAACCCTAAAACTCACCCTAATCCTCACCCTAACCCTCACCCTAACCCTAATGCTAAGTCTAACACTCACCCTAACCCTCATGCTATCACTTAACCACACCACAAACCTAACCCTAACCTTAACCCTCACCCTCACCCTCACCCTAAACCTCACCCAAAACCTAAACCTAATCCTAACCCTCACCCTAATCCAAACCCTAACACTAACCCTCACCTAACCCTAAACCTAACCCTCTACCTCACCCTAACCCTCACCATCACCCGAACCCTCACCATAATCCAAACGCTCACCCACACCCTAAACCTCAAGCTCACCCTTACCCTAACCCTCAACTAATCCTCACCCTAACCCTAACCATTACCTAACCAAGACTCTCACCCTCACCCTCACCTTCACCCTAACCCTCACCCTCACCCTAGACCTCACCCTAACCATAACCATAACCCTAAACCTCACCCTCACCCTCACCCTCAACCTCAGCATATCCCTAATCATATCCCTAATCCTAACCCTAACCCTCACCCTCATCCTAACCCTCACCATAACACTTACCCTCACCCTCACTCTCACCCTTACCGTAACCCTCACACTAAACCTAAACCTCACCCTAAACCTTAACCTACCCCTCACCCTAAACCTCACCATAAACTTCACGCTAACCCTAACCCTCACCCTCACGCTAGCCCTCACCCTAACCCTAATTCTAACCCTAACCCTCACCCTAACCCTCATCCTCACCCTAAAAATCACACTAACCCTAACCCTAATCCCCAATCTAACCCTAACCCTAATCCTAACCCTAACCCTCACCCTAACCCTAACCCTCACCCTTACCGTAACTCTCACCCTTAGCCTTACCTTCAACTTTACTCTTACCATCACGCTCATCGTAACCCTAACCCTATCCCGAACCCTCATCCTAACCCTCACCCTAACCCTAACACTATCCATCAACATAACCCTAACCCTCACCCTCACCATCACCCTCAGCTTAAACCTATGCCTAAGCCTAACCCTAACCTTAACCCTCCCCTCACCATACCCCTCACCCTAACCCTAATCCTAACCCTAACCCTCATCCTAACCCTCACCTAACCCTAAGGTTATCCATCACCCTAAGCCTAATCCTCACACCCACCCTCACCCTCAGCCAAACCCTAAGCCTAAGCCTAATCCTAACCCTAACCCTCACACTCTGCCTCACCCTAACCCTAATCCTAACCCTAAACCTAGCCTAAACCCTAAACCTCAACCTTACCCTCACTCTAAACCTAAAGCTAACCGTAACACTAACCCTAACCCTAACCCTCACCCTAAAACTCCCCCTCAACCTAAGTCTAACCCTAAACCTCACCGACACCCTATCCCTAATCCTAACCCTAAAACTAACCCTTACTCTAACCCAAAGCTTCACTCTCAGCCTCACCCTCATGGGAAATGTAACCCTAACCATAACATTTACAATAACCCAAACCCTAATCCTAACCATCAACCTCACCATAACCATAATCCTAACCCTAACCCTCGCCCTAACCTTAACCCTCACTCTCACTGAAACCCTAACCCTCATCTTAACCCTCAACCTAACCTAACCTTAACACTCACCCTAACCCTTTACCTCACCCTAATCCTAACACTAAGCCTGACCTAAACCTCCCCCTAAACCTCCCCCTCCCCCTAACCCTAACAAAAAACCTAACCCTCAACCTAAATCTCAACCTAACCCTAACCCTAACCCTAAACCTCACATTAACCCTAACCCAAACCATACCCCTCGTCCTGACCCTCAAGCTAACTCTAACCTTCACCCTCACCAGAACCCTAAACCTAACCCTTACCCTAAACCTCACCTTAAGGCTAATTCTAACCCTAACCCTAACCCTAACCGGCACCCTAACCCTAATCCTCACCTAAACCCTCACCCTCAGCCTAACCCTAAGCCTAACTGTAAGCCTAACCCTCACACTCACCCTCACCCTAACCATAAACCTAAACCTAACCCAAGCCCTAACACTTACCCTCAACCTAACCCTCACCCTAACCCTAACCCTAACACTAACCCTAACCCTAACCCTCAACCTAAACCTCACCCTAACCCTAACACTAACCCTAAAACTGACCTTCACCCTAACCCTAACTCTAACCCTAACCCTAACCCTAAATCTCGCCCTAACCCTAGCATTAAACCTCACCCTCACCCTCACCCTCACCGTAACCATAACCCTAACCCTAACAATAACACTAACCATAATCCTTAGCCTCACCATAAACATAACCCTCACCCTAACCCTCAACCTCAACCTAACACTTACCCTCACCCTAACATTAACCCTCACACTAAGCCTACCCCTCACCGAAACCCTAAACCTCACACTAACCCTAACCCTAATCCTCAATCTAATCCTCACCCTCACCCTAACCCTAAACCTTACCCTTACCCTCACCCTCACCCTAACCCTAAACCTTAACCTTACTCTATACCTCACCCTAACCCTAACCCTCCCCCTTAACGAAAACCTCACCCTCAGCCTAACCCTCACCTTTAACCTTACAGACACCCTCAACCTAACCCTCACCATAACCCTAAAGCCGAACCTTAATTCTCACCCTAACTCTAACCCTAAACCTCACCCTAACCCTAACACTCACCCTAACCCTAACACTCACCCTCACCCTCACCCTCAGCCTAACCCAAAGCCTAACCCTAACCCTAACTCTAACCCTCACACTCACCCTCTCCCTAACCCTAATCCGAATCCTAACCCTAACACACACCATCACCCTACCCCTCACCCTAACCCTCACCCTACCTGTAACACTAAACCTAACCCTAACCCTCACCCTAACCGTCACCCTAACCCTATCTCTAACACTAAACGTCAAACTCACACTGACCCTAAATTTAACCCTAAACCTAAACCTCAACCTAAACCTACCCCTAAACCTCACCCTCACCCTAGCCCTCACCATAACCATAATCCTAAAACTAACCCTCATCTTAACCCTCATCCTAACCCTAAACCTAACCCTAACCCTCACCCTAACCCTAATCCTAACCATAACCCTAACCCTAAACCTCACCCTAACCCTAAACCTAAAACTAACCCTAACCCTAACCCTCATCCTAACCCTCACTTGAACCCTAACTGTAACCCTAAACCTCACCCACACCCTCACCGTAACTCTAACCCTAACACTAAACCTAAACCTCACCCCAACCCTAACACTCACCCTCACCCTCAACGTAACCCTAACTCTAAACTTAAAAATCACCCTAAACCTAACACTAACCCTCACCCTAACCATAACCCTCACCTTAACCCTAACCCTCACCCTAACACTTACCCTCACCCTAACACTAAGCCTAACTCTAACACTAACCCTCACAGTAACCCTAACTCTCACCCAAACCCTAAACCTCACCTAAACCCTAACTCTAACCCTCAGCCTCACCCTAGCCCTCACCCTAACCCTAATTCTAACCCTAACCCTCACCCTAACCCTAACCATCATCCTCAACCTAAACCTCACACAAACCCCAATCCTGATCCTCAATCTAACCCTCACCCTCACCCTAACCCTCATCCTAATCCTTACCCTAAACCTCAACCTAATCCTAACCCTCACCCTTAGGGGAACACTCACCCTCAGCCTAACCCTCACCTTTATTCTTACCGTCACACTCAGGCTAACCCTCACCCTAACCCTAACCCTCATCCTAACACTCACCCTAACCATAACCCTATCCATCATCCTAACCCAAACCCTCTAACTCACCCTCACCCTAAGCCTAACCTTAAGCCTAAGCCTAAGCCTATTCCTAACCCTAACCCTCACCCTCACCCTAGCCCTCACCCTAAAACTAATCCCAACGCTAAGCCTCATCCTCACCCTCAACCTAACCCTAACCCTAACCATCACCCAAAACCTATTCCTCACCCCCATACTCACCCTCAGCCTAACCCTAACCATAACCTTCAACCTCAGGCTCATCCTCACCGCAAACTAAACCGAAACCATAACACTAACAATAACCCTAATTTTAACCGAAACCCTAACCTTAATCCTCACCCCCACCCTCACCCTCAGCCTAACCCTAACCCTAACCCTAAACCTAAACCTAACCCTAAACCTCACCTTAATCCTCAGCCTCACCCTAACCCAAACACTAACATTAATCGTCACCCTAACCCTAAGCCTAACCCTAATTCTCAAACTCAACCTCAACCTAACAATAAACCTAACCCGAAACCTCACCCTAAACCTAACACTCACCCTCAACCTCAACCTCACTGCAAACTTTACCCTAACCATAAAAATACCAATAACCCTACCGCTAAACCTAACCTTAACCCCAATCCTCACCCCCACCCCCACCCTCAGCCTAACCATAAGCCTAATCCTAAACCTAACCCTAACCCTCACCCTAACCCTAACCCTAACAATAAACCTCACCTTAAGGCTAACTCTAAACCTAACCCTAACCTGAACCGCACCCTAACTCTCACACTTACACTCTACCTCAGCCTAAACCTAAACCTAAACCAAACCCTAATTCTAACCCTCACACTCACCCTCAACCTAACCATAATCCTAAACCTAACACTATCCCTAACCCTAACCCTCACCCTAACGTTAACACTAACCCTAACCCTAACACTAACCCTAAACCTAACCCACACCCTAACCCTCCTCCTAAACCTATCTCTAACCCTAAACCTCAAACTCACCCTGATCCTAACCCTAAACCTAACCCTAAAACACACCCTAACACTAAACCTCAACCTCAATCTAGCCCTCACCCTAACCCCAATCCTAAACCTAACCCTCATTCTAACCCTCACCTTAACCCTAAACCAAACCCTCACCCTAACCTAAACCCTCACCCTAACCCTCAGCCTAACCCTAAGCCTAACCCTAAACCTAACCCTAACACTAACCCTCACACTCACACTCACGCTAACCCTAATCCTAAATCTAATCCTATCCCTAACCATAACGCTCACCTTAACCCTCACCCTAACACTAACATTAACACCAACCCTAACGCTAACCCTCACACTAACCCTAACTCTAACCCTAAACCTCACCCTCACCCTCACCTTAACCCTCACCCTCAAGCTCAGCGTAAACCTAAGCCTAACCCTAAACCTAACCCTAACACTAACCATCAAACTCACACTCACCCTCACAAAAACACTTATCCTAATCCCAGCCCTAACCCTAACCCTCACCCTAACCCTAACCCTCACCCTAACCCTAAACATAACACTAACCCTAACCGTAACCCTCACCCTAACCCTAACTCTAAACCTAAACCTCACCCTCACCTTAACCCTAACCCTAAACATAACCCTAACCCTATACCTCACCCTAAACATAACCCTAAACCTCACCTTCACCCTAGCCCTCACCCAAACCCTAAACCTACCCCTCAAACTAAACATAACCCTAACCCTAACCCAAACCCCCACCCTAACACTTCCCCTCACCCTAACACTAACCCTCACACTAACCCCAATTCTCACAGTAAACCTAAACCTCACCCTAACATTAACCCTAACCCTAACCTAAACCTCACCCTCACCCTAGCCCTCACCCTAACCCTAATTCTAACCCTAACCCTCAACCTAAACCTAACCCTCAACCTCACCCTAAACCTCACACTAACCCTAACCCTAATCCTCAATCTAACCCTCACCCTAACCGTATCCCGAACACTTAAGCTAATGCTCACCTTAACCCTAACCCTCACCCTTATCTTAACCCTCACCCTGAGCCTAACCCTCACCTTTACCCTTACCATCACTCTCACCCTAACCCTCAACCTTAACCTAACGCTCACCCAAGCCCTCACCCTAACACTAACCCTAAACCTCACCATCACCCTCAGCTTTACACTAATCCTATCACTATTCCTAACCCTAAACCTCACCCTCACCCTAACAGTCAGCTAATTCTTACCCGCACACTAATCCTAACCCTAACCCTAAACCTAACTCTCACAATAAACCTAACCCTTACCCTAACCGTAACCCTACCCCTTACCCTAACCCTCACCTTAACCCTAACTCTAACCCTCAACCTAACCCTCACCCAAAACCTCACTGTCACCCTAAATCTGACCTTAACCCTTATAACAACCCTAACCCTCACCCTCACCCTCACCTTAACCCTCACCCTAACCCTCACGCTAACCCTCACCCTAATCATAACCCTAACCCTCAGCCTAACCCTCACCCTAAACCTAAGCATAACCCTAACCCTAAACCTCACCCTAACCCTAACCCTCACCCTCACCCTCAGCCTAAACCTAAGGCTAACTCTAACCCTAACCCTAAACCTCACACTCATTCTATGTTTGTAATGTTTTTTTTTTGTTTTTTTTTTGTTTTTTTTTTAATTGTATTTTATTTTATTTGAGAACATACTGTACAGAGGGGCTACAATTACATGGGCAGGATAATGCTTACATTTCTTACCAAGCATTGCAGCCTCCGCCTTTGTTTACCCTTTACTTCCCTTCCCCGCCTCCCCCCTCCCCCCACCCAATTTTACCCCCCTCCCCCCACCCAATTATACCCCCCTCCTCCCCCCACACCGACATTGTAAAGCTGGTTTTGACATGACATTTTGTACTTCTCATTGTTGCAACAGGTCCACCTGAATCCTTAAACGACTTGTTTGTCCCCATCTCCTCCACATGTTATACTGACATCAAATATAGTGAAAGCGGGGGTTACACTGTGGGGGAGGGACATACAAAACAACAAAGAAATAATCTTATAAATGCGTTAGAAACACATGCATGAAAGAAACGAAAACATTAAAATACATATTTAAGGGTTCATTTTCCTAACATCACATTATCTGACCTTTTCCGCTTGACTCATACCTATACTAGATATTGCAAATAAGGGAAACCATGGGACCTATACTTCTTTGGGCCTGGCTTACTTCACTTAATATAATTTTTTCCAAACCTTTCCATTTCCTAACAAATGGGGAAATGTCATTCTTTCTGATGGAGGCATAGAATTCCATTGTGTATATATACCACATTTTCTTGATCCATTCATCTACTGAGGGGCATCTGGGTTGGTTCCATATCTTAGTTATGGTAAATAATGCTGCAATAAACATAGTTGTGCTGGTAGCTTTAGTGTGGTCTTGTTTGTAAACATTTGGGTAAATGCCCAAAACTGGGATTGCTGGATCATAGGGGAGATCTATGTGAAGTCTTTTGAGGAACCTCCATACTGCTTTCCAAAGTGGTTGAACAAGTTTACATTCCCACCAACAATGAAGTAAGGTTCCTTTCTTTCCACATCCCCTCCAGCATCTGTTGTTGTTAGAGTTCTTGATTTTTGCTGTTCTAACTGGAGTGAGGTGATATCTCAATGTTGTTTTGATTTGCATTTCTTTTATGGCTAGGGATGTTGAACATTTCTTCATGTGTCTATTGGCCATCCTTCTTTCTTCTTCAGAGAAGCTTCTCTTTAAGTCCTCACACTCATTCTAACCCTAAGCCTAATCCTAATCCTAACCCTAACAGTAAACCTAACCGTCAACCTAACCATCACATTAACCTTAACCCTAACAATAACCCTAACCCTAACCCTCACCCTCACCCTCATCCTCACTCTAACCCTAACTTTAACCCTAAGCCTCAGCCTCACCCTAACCCTAACCCTAAAACTAACACTAAACCTCACCAAAAGCATAACCCTCACCCTAACCCAACCTCTCACCCTAAAATTTAACCTCACTCAAACACTAACCCTAACCTTAACACTAACCTTCACACTAACCCTAACCCTAACCCTAAACCTTAACCTAACCCTCACCCTCACCCTAACCCTAACACTAAGCCTCACCCTAACCCTCCCCCTAACCCTCCCCCTAACCCTATATCTAACCCTAAACCTCACCCTCACACTAACCCTAACCCTAACCCTAACCCTAAACCCCACCCTAAACCTAAACCTAACCCTCACCCGCACCCTCACCCTCTCCATAGCGCTAACCCTAACCCTAACAATAACACTAACCCTAACCCTAACCCTCACATTCACCCTCACCCTCAACCTAACCCTAATCCTAAATGTAACCTTATACCTTACCCTAACCCTCACCCTAGCCCTCAGCCTAACCCTAATCCTAACCCTAAACCTCATCCTAACCCTCACCCTAACCCTCACTCTAACCCTAACCCTAACCCTCACCCTCATGCTCGGCCTAAGCCTAAGCCTAAGCCTAAGCCTAGCCCTAACGCTAACCCTCACCCTGACCCTAGCACTAACCCTAACACTAACTCTAACCCTAATCCTCACTCTCACCCTAACCCTAACTCTAAACCTAACCCTAAACCTAAACCTCATACTCAACCCTAAACCTACACTTCACCCTCACCCTCAACTTAACCATAACCCTAAACCTAATCCTAACAATAACCCTAACCCTAACCCTCACTCTTACCTTAAGCCTCACCCTAACATTTACCCTCAACCGAACACTCACCCTAACCCTAACACTAACCCTCACACTAAATCTAACAATCACCCTAACTCTAAACCTCACCCTAAACCTAACCCTAGCCTTCACCCTCACCCTAGCCCTCACCCTAACCCTAACACCCATCCTCACCCTAAACCTCACATTAACCCTAACAATAATCCTCAATCTAACCCTCACCCTCACACTACCCATAACCCTAACTCTCACGCTAACACTAACCCTCACTGTTAAAATAACCCACACCCTCAGCCTAACCCTCACGTTTACCCGTACCGTCACTCCCTCCCTAACCCTCACCGTAACCCTAACCCTCAAACTAACACTCACCCTAACCCTGACTCTACCCCTAAACCTCACCCTCACCCTAACCCTAACTCTAACCCTAACCGTAACACTAAAACTAACCATAATGCTAATGCTAATCCTCACCCTCACCCTCATTGTAACTGTAACCCTAACCCTAACTTTAACAATAACCCTAACCCTAACCCTAACCATCACTGTAACCCTAACCCTAACACTAACACTAACCCTAAACCTAAACCTAACCCTCAACCTAACCCTAATCCTCAGCCTCACCCTCACCCTAACAAAACCCTAACCCTAACCTTCACCCTAACCGTAAGCCTAAACCTAACCCTAATTCTAACCCTCACATTCACCCTCACCCTAAACCTAATCCTAAACCTAAACCTATCCCTAAGCCTAACCCTAACCTTAACCCTCACCCTAACCCTAACCCTAACACTCACACACATGCTGGGCCTACGTCTAAGCCAAAGCCTAAGCCTAACCCTAACCCTAACGCTCACCCTAACTCTAACCCTAACACTCACCCTAACTCTAACCCTAAACCTCACCCTCACACTAACCCTAACTCTAAAGCGAAACCTAAACTTAAACCTCATCCTAACCCTAACCCTAATAATAACCCTAACAAAAACCCTTACCCTAACCCTACCCTAACCCAAACCCTAACCCTAACACTAAACCTACACCTAAACCTAGCCCTAACCCTAACCATAACCCTCACCCTAACCCTAAACTCACCCTAACACTAAACCTAATCCTCATCCTCACCCTAGCCCTCACCCTAAGCCTAACCCTCATCCTCACCCTCAAACTCACACAAACCCTAACACAAATCCTCAATCTAACCGTCACCCTCACCCTCAACCTAACCCTAACCCTCACCGTAAACCTAACCCTCACCCTACTGTAACCCTCAACCTAGGCCTAACCCTCAACTTTACCCTTACCTTCACGCCCACCTTAACACTCACCCTAATCCTAACCCTCACCTTAACCTTCACCCTAACCCTAACTCTACCCCTAAACCTCACACTCACCCTAACCCTGTCTCTAACCCTAACCCTAACACTAAACACCTCACCCTAACTCTAACTCTAACCCTCAACCTCATTGAAACCGTAACCCTAACCCTAACAATAACCCTAACACTAACCCTAATCCTAATCCTCAACCTCACATTAACCCTAATCCTTACCCTAACCCTCACTCTAACCCTAACCCTCACACTTACCGTAACCCTAACCCCCATCTTAACCCTCACCCTAACACTAACCCTAACCCTAAAACTCACCCTAACAATAAACCTACCCCTCACCCTCACCCTCACCCTCAACCTCACCTTAACTCTAACCCTAACAATAACAGTAATCCTAACCCTAAACCTAACCCTAATCCTAACACTCACCGTCAACCTAACCCTAACCCTAACCCAACCCTCACTCTCAGCCTCACCCTAACCCTACCTCTAACCCTAAACCTCACACTCACCCTAACCCTAACCCTAATCCTAACCCTTAACCTCACCCTAACCTTAACTCTAAAACTCACCCTTAAGCTAGCCCTCACCCTAACACTAATCGTAACCCTAACACTCATCCTAAACCTCATCCTAAAAATAACCCTAATCCTAACCCTCACCCTCACCCTAACCCTAACGCTAACCCTAAACCTCAACCTAAACCTAACCCTCACCCTCACTGTAACCCCTACCCTAACACTCACCCTAACACTAAAATTAACCCAAACCCTAACTCTCACCCTAACCCTATCCCTCACCCTAACTCTAATCCTCACACTCACCCTCACCCTCAGCCTAAACCTAAGCCTATCCCTATCCCTAACCCTAACCCTCACATTCATCCTAACCCAAATCCCAATCAAACCCTAACCCTGACTCTCACCCTCACCCTAAGCCTCACCTTAAGCCTAACCCTAACATTAATACTAACCCTAACCCTAACCCTAAACCTCACACTAACACTAACCCTAACCATCACCTTAACCCTAAACCTCACCCTAAACCTAACCCTAACCCTCACCCTAAACCTAACCCTCACCCTTACCGTAACCCTCACCCTCAGCCTAAACTTCACATTTACCCTTACCGTGACCCCCACACTAACCCTCACCCTAAACCTAACCCTCATCCTAACCCTAACTCTACCCCTAAACCTCAACCTCACCCTAACCCGAACTCTATCCCTAACCCTAACACTAAACCTCAACCCAACCCTAAAGCTAATCCTCACCCTCAACCACATGCTCAGCCTAAACCTAAGCCAAAGCCTAACGCTTACCCTAACCATGAACCTCACCCTAGCCCTCAGGCTAACCCTAAGCCTAAACCTAACACTCATCCTAACCCTCCCTCTATCCCTAACACTAAACCTCAACCTAAACCTAACCCTAAACCACACCCTCACCCTAGCCCTAATTCTAACCCTAACCCTGATCCTAACCCTCCCCATAACCCTAACCCTAACTCTCACCCTAACCCTAACACTCAGCTTCAACCTCACACTCAGCCTAATCCTAAGCCTAACCCTAACACTAACCTTAACCCTCAATCTCACCTTAACCCTCACCCTAACCCTAACCCTAACCCTAACACTAAGCCTAACACTAAACCTCACCCTCATCCTCACCTTAACCCTAACTCAAACCCTAAACCTCACCCCCACCATAACCCTTAGCCTAACCCTAATCCTAAACCTGACCCTAACCCTAACTCTAAACCTACCCTTACCCTAGCCCTTACCCTAACCCTAATCCTAACTCTAATCCTCATCCGAACCCTCCCCCTAACACTCACCCTAACCCTAACCCTTACCCTCAACCTCACCCTCAGCCTAGCCCACACCCTAACCCTAACCCTCACCCTCACCATAAATCTCACACTAACCCTAACACTAATCCTCAGTCTAACCCTCAGCCTCAGCCTAAACCTCAGCCTAACCCTCACCCTAACCCTAACCCTGACCCTTACGGTAACCCTCACCCTAGGACTAACCCTCACCTTTAACCTTACCGTGACCCCCACCTTAACCCTCAGCCTAATCCAAACCCTAATCCTAACCCCCACTCTAACCCTCACCCTAACCCTAACTCTAACCCTAAATCCCACCCTCACCCTAAACCTAACTATAAAGTAAACCAAAACCTAAACCTCACCCTAACCCCAACCGTAATCCTAACTCTAACCCTAACCTTAGGCCTAACCCTAACACTAAGCCTAAACCTCACACTTACCCTCACCCTAACCGTAACCCTAAACCTAACCATAACAATAACCCTAACCCTAATCCTAACCCTAACCATAACCATAACCCTCACCACAACATAAAACTTAACCCTAACACTAACCCTCACAATAACCCGAACCTCATGCTAACCCTAACTCTAACCCTAACCGTAACACTAAAAACCTCACCCTAACCCTAATTCTAAACCTCAACCTCATCATAATCGTAACCCTAACCCTATCCCTAACAATAACCCTAACCCTAACCCTAATTCTCAACCTCACACTAACCCTAATCTTAAACCTAACCCTCAACCTAACCCTAAACCTCACACTTACTCTAACCCTAACCCTCATCCTAACCCTCACCCTAACCCCAACCCTAACACTAAAAGTCATCCTAACACTAAACCTAACCCTGACCCTCAACCTAGCCCTCATCCTAACCCTAATTCTAACCGTACTTATCATCCTAACCCTCACCCTAACCCTAACCCTAAACCTCACCCTAACCCTAAACCTAACCATCAACCTAACCCTAATCCTCACGCTCAACTTAAAGCTAACCCTAACCCTCACCCTAATCCTAAACTTTACCTGAACCCTAACTTTCAACTTAACCCTAACCCTAACCCTCACCCTAACCCTAACCCTCACACTCACCCTACCCTTACCCTAATCCTAATCCTAACCCTAACCCTCAACCTCCGCCTCACCTTAACCCTAACTCTAACCCTAAACCCCACGCTCACCCTAACCCTAACCCTAACCCTAAACCTAAACCTCAACCTAACCATAACCCTAAAACTTACCTTCACGCTAGCCCTCACCCTAACCCTAATCCTAACCCTAACCATCATCCTAACCCTCCCTATAACCCTATCCGAAAACCTCAACCTAACCCTAACCCTCAAACCCACCCTCACACTCAGCCTAACCCTAAGCCTAACCACAAGCCTTACCTGAAACCTAACCTTAACCCTCACACTCACCCGCACCCTCACCCTCACCATAACTCTAAACCAAACCCTAAACCTAACCCTAAACCTCACCCTAACCCTAACCCTAACACTAACCCTCACCCTAACCCTAACACAAACCCTAACCCTCCCACTAACCCTCTGCCTAACCCTGTATCTAACCCTAAACTTCCCCCTCCACCTAACCCTATCCTTAACCCTAACCCTAAACCCCACCCGAATCCTAACACTCACCCTCACCCTTATCTTAACCCTCACCCTCAGTCTCAACCTCACCTTAACCCTTACTGTCATCCTCACCCTAACCCTTACTGTAACCCTAAAACTCATCCTAACCCTCACCGTAACCGTAAACCTAAACATCACCCTAACCCTAACCCTCACACTCAACCTCACACTCAGTCTAACCCTAAGCCTAATCCTAAGCCTTTCCCTAATCCTCACCCTCACCCTATCCAACACTAACCCTAATCCTAACCATCACCCTAAACCTAATCCTTCACCCCACCCTCACCCTCAGCCTAAGCCTAAACCTAACCGTAACCCTCACACTCACGCTCACCCTAACCCAAATCCAAACCCTAAACCTAACCTTAACCCTAAAACTCAACCTAACCCTCACCCTAACCTTAACCCTCACACTAACCCTAATCCTAACCCTCCACATAACCCGCACCTTAAACCTAAATCTAAACCTAAACCTCACCCTCAACATAACCATAATCTTAACCATAACCATAAACGTCACCCCAAACCTAACCCTCAACCTCACCCTCAGACTCACCCGAACTGTAACTCTAACACTAAAATTAACACTAATCCTAACCCTAAACCTAAACCTAACCCTAACCCTAACCTTAATCCTAACACTCACCCTCACCCTAACACTAATTCTAACCCTAACCTAAACCCTAACCCTAACCCTCATGTCACCATAACCCTAACCCTCATCCTAACCCTCACCCTAACCCTAACCCTAATCCTAATCCTCACCCTAACACTAATCCTAACCCTAATCCTCATCCTAACCCTCACCTAACTCTAACCCTAACAGTCACAATAAACCTAACCCTAATCCTAACCCTCAAACTAACCCTAACTCTCATGCTCACTGTAAGACTAACCGTAACCCTCTCCCTAACCCTAAACTTAAGCTGAACCCTAAATCTCACCCTAACCCTAACTCTAAACCTCAACCTAACCCTAACCTTCACACTCACCCTCACCCTCGACCTAAACCTAAGCCCAAACCTAAGCCTAACCCTAACCCTCAGACTCACCCTAACACTTACCCTAATCCTAATCCTAACCCTTAGTCTAACCTTCACCCTCACCCTAACCCTTAATCTAACACTAACCCTAAACCTAACCCTCATCCTCAGCCTCACCCTAACCCTAACTCTAACCCTAAACCTCACACTCATCCTAACCCTAACCCTAACCCTAACCCTAAACCTCACCCTCACTATAGCCCTCACCCTAACCCTAATCCTAAAACTAACCCTCATCCTAACCCTCACCATAAGCCTAGCACTCATCCTCACCCTCACCCTAAACCTAATCCTAACCGTCAACCTAATCCTAACCCTCACCCTCAACATAACCCTTACCGTAACCCTCACCCTAACCCTAAACTTAACCCAAACCCTAACCCTCAACCTAATCCTAACCCTCACCCTCAACCTCACCCTCAGCCTAACCCTAAGCCTAACCCTAAACCTAACCCTAACACACACACTCACCCTCACCCTAACTCTAATCCTAACCCTAACCCTCCCCCTAACTCTCACCGTAAACCTAACCTTAACACTAACACTAACCCTAAACCTCAACCTAACCCTCACCCGAACCGTAATTCTAACCCTGAACCTCACCCTCACCCTAAACCTAACTCTAACCCTAACCCAAACCTAAACCTCACCCTAACACTAACCCTCACCCGCACCTGCACCCTCACTGTAACT
This sequence comes from Dipodomys merriami, assembly GCF_024711535.1. Classification (NCBI taxonomy): domain Eukaryota; kingdom Metazoa; phylum Chordata; class Mammalia; order Rodentia; family Heteromyidae; genus Dipodomys; species Dipodomys merriami. The sequence continues at coordinate 251,651 of NW_027206016.1, forward strand.
CTAAACCTAACCATAACAATAACACTAACCCTAACCAGAACAATCACCCTACCCCTAATCCACACCCCACCCTCACCCTCAGCCTAACTATAAGCCTAAGCTTAACCCTCAACCTAACCCTTACACTCACTCTCACCCTAACCCTAACCCTAAACCTAAACTTAAACCTAAACATAACCCTAACCCTAAACCTAACCCTAATCCTCATCCTCACACTCACCCTAGCACAATCCCTAAACTTAACCCTCACCCTAACCCTAAGCCTAATCCTCACCCTAAGCCTCACATTAACCCTCACCCTAACCCTAACCCTAACCCTCACCCTAACCCTCACACTAGCCCTAATCCTAACCCTAATCCTAACCCTAACCCTCATCCTAACCCTCACCCTAAACCTAACCCTAGACCTCACCCTCACCCTAGCCCTCACCCTAACCCTAATCCTAACCTTAAAGCTAATCCAAACCCTCCACATAACCCTAACCCTAGCCCTCACCCTAAACCTAACCCTCACCATCAATCTCACCCTCAGCCTAACACTAACCTTCGCCCTAACCCTCACATTCACCCTAACAGTAAACCTAATCCTAAACCTAACCCTATCCCTAAATCTCAACCTAAACCACACCCTGACCCTAAACCTAACACTAACCCTAACCCTTAACCATACCCTCACTGTCCCCCTAAACCTAACTCTAACCCTAAACCTCATCCTCACCCTCAACCTCAAAGTAACTCTAACTCTAAAACCATAAACCTCACCATCATCCTCACCCTCACCACAAACTTAACCATAACCATAACACTAACAATAACCCTTACCCTAACCCTAACCCTAACCCTAACCCTA